>NW_016909094.1:844263-881572 GCF_001483705.2 Eufriesea mexicana
GTTTTCTCTAGTTTAGTTCTGATTGGGTAAAATAGATGTCGGTGGTGGAAAGGTAAAGAGTTTTAATTGGACAGAGGGTGTGACATAAGGACCTTTGGCTAAGGAGTAGGAAACTGTCAAGGAGCCGATTTCTGATGGTCAATGACGTGATTTATAAGTGCCGTCCGTCCGTCGCTTGTTGGGTCTGTCACAAGTGGGTCCCATCTGTCGCGTCTGGTACTAGTAAAATTCCTAATTTTGCTTTACCTTTATAAGCTTAATCCGCTAGAACGGCGTTGAGGCACATCGAACCTCCGGAATTGCAGTCGCGGTGTAAAATATAAAATAAACCGTTAGGTCTGTTAAAAGTGTAAGCCTTAATTATAAAATCATATTCTAAACACGCTCTCCGGGACGGAACAGTATTGTATGTACTTCCTGTTGTTTCCATATTCTTTTAATTCCTTGGACTAGTGGTGTGTATTTTTCCATTTTCTCTTTGTATTTTTGTTCTATATTTGTATCATTGGGTATTGCAATGTCGATTAGGTATGTTTGCTTCTCTTTCTTTTTTATTAGCGTGATGTCTGGTCTATTGTGGCTTATTGTTTTATCGGCGTGTATTGTTGTGTTCCAGTATACCTTGCATTCTTCGTTTTCGATTATTGCTTTGTGAATTATTTTAGCTATTCTGTTATGTCTTTCTGTATATTCTTTGCCTGCAAGTAATTTACATCCTCTTACGATGTGGTCTATTGTTTCTGTGAATTGCTTACATTTTCTGCATTTATCATCTTGTGTGTCTGGGTCTTTGATAATATGTTTTAAGTAGTTTTTTGTGGCTATTATTATTATTATTATCATTGTTATCATTATTATTATTATTATATTATTTTTGTTGTACCATTTTCGTCGTTGCCTCCGTACCTTTCCGAATTTATTTCGTTACGCATCAAAGAGTTAGTCCGTAAATAAATGAATAAATAAATAGATGAAAATTCCTTGGTAAAAGTTTAATAGATATTTTTAAAAGTATAAATAATTCCTCATCTTCTAATAATTTTAAATTAATTGAATTTTTGCTTCGTCCTTGCTTGCTTCGTTATTTGCCTACCCGTGACTAATTTCTGAAACTGAAATAAATTTCTGTTCAACGAGCAAATAAAAAAAGGAAAACGAGAATAGACGATGAAATTTCTTCGTTTTCTCCGTCGAATTATTTTTCGCTCGTAATTCTTGGGTTATCTTCGTTCTTGGAACGATTTTCGTCTGGGAATGGTAGAAATGGTCCAAGTGGGTGATCAGAAAGGACCAGGTCAGCTGATTGACTTTAAAAACGATTTATAAGTTTCCTGCTGTGGTAGTTACTTCCTTTTCGCTTTCAGGCGAGTCGTTATTCACTTTATGATATATTGCAAGGGGAGGAGAGGAGATGGCTGGGTTAAATAATTCTGAAGGTGGAGGACGAGAGGTTTTTCAGTGAAAAGAGCACTACGTTTTCTTAGCGAGACTTTATTATATCTGGGGGACCAGATGCAGGAAAATGGAAGACTAGTGTTAATCCTTGGAATGTCGTTCCGGTATTTCTTTTGCCCCTTTCTTTAAAATAGACCGTGTGAAAGCTCTGAAGTTTCACAAGCACCAGTGATGCGGCGCTAGGACCGCAATGTCCCAAGTGGAGGGCTGTTTGGGTCCTTACTGTCAGCGCCCCTTGATTTCTTTAGCACCTAATCCACCACTTAGGTAATCCGTAACAAACAACTATGTATCACCCTTCGAGAAGACAAGCACGATTATCTAGATTGTTTAAACAACCACCACCACCGAAAGACGCTGAAGTGAACATACACCCCCAATGTCGCGTCGCGATCGAGCTATCGTAATTCCGACGGGTTGTAAGGCCGTCTCGCGACTACGACACGTGTTTCCCGCCAAATTAATCTTGGCAACTGTTTCAGTTTGCCTGTGCTGATCGTGCTTGTAGCACCGCGTGATTGTAGGATGAGCTCCACGCAGAGGGGGTAGCTTGGTGATAATTGTTGCTACCCTTTCTCAGTCTGTCGAATCCCTTACGAGACACTGAGCACTTAGGTTATCTAATAAGACGCAGTTTATCTTGTATATACACTTTATTACACGTTTTGGTGAGTTGTATGATTTGTGTATGTGGGGCGTTTTGCGTCTTGTCTTCCGTCTTCCCTTTTCTCCCAACTACCGTTTTGATGTCTTACGTCTTCGAGTTCTAGCTAACGTCTTATATCTTCGACTTCTCTAAACCATCTGAATCTTCGTCTTCGACGTCTAACTGTTGTCTCATCTTGTCTAGTCTTGGTTTTCCGTGATTGGTGGAAAGTGGTTGTAGGAGGAGGAAGAAATAGAGCTTTTGATTGGGCAAGGAGTTTTAGCAGGACCTAGGATTAGGAGAGGGAAACTGTCAGGGAAGTTTCTCTTTGGTATTGTTTAGTTTCAGCTTTATAGGGATGTGTGGTTAGCGTTTCGGTGGGTCAGTCGCACGTGCGTCCCGTCTGTTGGGTCTGGTCTCAAGTATTACTGTCCCTGGTCCTTGTCTTCATTTATAACTTGTCGATCCTCAAGAGGAACGGCTAGGCGCGTTTTGCACGTATTATTGGCGTGTAACAGTGCTTTACTCTCCTGTATTCTTTCACCACTCGCATGAAACTGTCTCCTCCGCGTCTCGGTTTGCTCTTTCTAACCCTTTCGCTCTCAACGTCGGCTTTATCCGTCATCCACGTAATAGCCCCCGGGAGACGAACGTCGGGTATATCCGCCATGCACGATGTGACTCACAGCGACGTGCGCTATTTTCGCTATTTTCAATTGTTAACCCTTTCGTTACTACGGGCGACTATAGTCGCTCTCCATAAAATGCCACTGACATACTACGCTCGACTAAAGTCGCTCTACATAAGATGTCATTGACATACTACGGGCGACTATAGTCGCTTTGCCTAACATGCCGCGTACACAAAGGTATATGGATCACGTCACAGGTCACTATCCGATTTGCTCGAAGCACCAAAAAATGTCGCGTCGCTTCTCGATGATTTCTGTGAGTGATGAATTCGACAGGTTGTAAGGCCATCTCGCGATTTCGTAATGTTGCCCGTCAAATTAATATCGAGCAACTGTTTCAGTTCGCACGAGCAAAAGGAAGTTCGCGGCTGGAGTCGAACGGTAAACTCTTGTACACGCGAGAGGAATTAAACGCTTGATGATCTCGATAAGTAGGCTCTAAAATTCTCTTTTCGGCGTTTCGTTGAGAACTGACTTCGTTGTCGATTCGATTTGAATTGCTCGACGACTCGATTGGAACTCGACTCTTCGACGATTCGAAGAGGACTCGTGCTCCTCGATTTTCCTAAGCTCGGTCTTAGGAAAAATCGGGAGCCCGCCAAATATTATTGGCTGATTTGACCAAGGGCGTTCCCTTGGTCCTCGAATCGGTCACCTCGAAGGAAGGGAAGGTTCCCCCAAACGAAGACGGTAGTGGAGGAAACCCTCTCCTCCAAAGTGAGGTACGTGGGGTCCACCCGCGCGCTGGTGACCCCATCGGCCGTTTATGGCCCCTAGCTAGGGCCCGAGGCTTCCAACGTGTGCGGACCACGTGGAGCCCTCAGGCCTATTGTCAGCCAAGTCTTAAGAGCCGTCGCCTAATTTCGTTAAATTAGGGATTTCCAGGATTCTCGTGTTCCGCGACACGAGAAGTCAAAGAAAAAAGGTAAAGCAGTCAAACATGCTGAAGGCAAGGAGAGGAAAATTCCGATGCCGAATTGTTTGACCCTAAAGTCCTGGCTGTTGGAAGACCGTAACAGTGTCTTCCTTCTTCTTCGACGGAACAGTATATTTCGTTATTTTTGTTGTACATTGAAAGGTTAGGGAACGAACACAGTGCAGCGCGTATTCAGCGAGGCAGTAATTTTAATCGAGAGTTAGAGAAATAAGGGATATAATGCAATTTATAGAGATAAAATTTTAATCTGATGACTGAAGAAAGGTTCGAACCCTTCACGTCCATGTGCAACGAAGAATTTTTATATCGGTTCCAAACGTTGAAGACGCTTTAAGACGAAAGTGACAATGTATAACGTTATCCTTCTTCACAATGCAAAAATAATATGTGAAAAGTACGATCAGCAGCTTATTTCAAATTTTGGTGACCAATTATAGTTATTCAGAAGCAGGAATAATTATAATTGTGGTAATGGTTACATAGATTTTTAAATATATTTGTATTGGAATGAGTGGAACAAATATGCACGGGATGGAAATATCTAATGAATTCAGGTTAGGTTAGATTCAGTGATAAGAAGCATAGTAATAATGGACGAATTTTTGTAATTTTTATTATAATTGAAAATACGTTTTATGCGAGATATTCGGAAAAATTTATTATTTATTGACGTTATATTATATTATATATAATTCAGTATATTATTGTTAATACTAACTTTTGTTGGTTAGTATGTTTGGAGAAGCTATATTGTCGTGGAAGGTTTTTATATTCTGTTGTACGAAAATGAGTTTTTGAATACAGCTTTCGTGATATTGCTCGTTCCTGGTTCCTCTTTGTTCAGAAATTTGTTGAAAATGCCGCAATAAATAGAGCCCTGACCTAAATTAGATGAGGGAAATCTTATAATAAGGGGACGCTCAAAACGTGCCAGGAGGGAAAAGGAAGAGAAAAAAGGAAATCAGCTTTTTGAAATACTGAAAAGAGAATAGAAGGAAATGTGAGATGGGTTTATTAAAAAATTATGCGACGGTTTCTTCGAGGGAGTAGTTGCTATCTAGAGAGCGAAAGGTCACGTAAAAATTAATTATAATTGATTAATTAAAATTTCTTCGTGGCGTGGTAATTAAACATTCTTGAATATTTCTTGGGAAATAACGGGTGCTCAAATTTAGATTTACCGAAAATTTGAAATTCATGGATGGAATTCGGGAATTTACAAATTTACGAATTGAAATTTAGAGTTTTGGGGAATTGATGAATGCAGGGAAACCAGGAAATTGTGAATGAAGGATTTGAGGATATAGGAATTCAGGAATTTCGGAATTTCGGAATTTCATAACATATAAATTTAGGAATTTGGGAATTTAGGAATTTTGGAATTTAAGGATTTTGAAATTTAAAAATTTTTGAATTTTTGAATTTAAGTATTTCGAAATTCAGGAATCCCAAAATTTATAAATTTGAGAATTTAAGAACGTGAGAATTTAAGGATTTCGAATTTAAAGAATATAAGCATTTAAGAATTTCGGAATTAAAGAATCTCAAAATTTATAAATTTGGGGATTTGTGAATTTAGGAATTTAGGAATTTTAGAATTTTTACATTTAAGGATTCTGAGATTTATGAATATAGGAATTTAGAAATTTTGAAACTTAAGAATTTGGGGATTAAGGAATACAAAAATTTATAAATTTAGATATTTGGAAATCTAGGGGGTTAAGAAATTAGACATTTCGGAATTTTGGAATTTAAGAATAACGAAATTAAGGAATTTCGGAAATTTATAATCTCGGAAGTTAGTATTATTATTCGAAGAATTTCGAAATTTAAGATTTAGGAATTTAAAACTGTCAGAATTTTAGAAAGTTTTAACTGTCAGAATTTAAAAATTAAATTAGAAAATTTTACAATTTTAAAATTTAGGAATTTAAAAATCCAAGTAGCCTAAAAATTTTATATACTTAAAATTTAAAAGCGAAAAGTTGAAATGATTCATTCCTATCAAAAGGATAGGAAACATCCTTGAATTGGTTCGCAGAAGCAAGAAATTTTCATTCAGTGATCCCATATACTTTTACTCGATACTATACACGGGATCAGCAGCCTTTGATCACTGAACCTACAAACGTAGAGCGAATATCCCGATTTACCATTGTCGCGTCATCGTACAAGTCATCTTGTTAGTGTTATTGACACGTACCAACATCCAAACCCAAAAGCTTGTTTGGCCACACCCTACCTTTGTTTGCAGCCTAATCTTGAGCGGTTCGCCTCGACGCTCTCAAATTCTGTCACTCGCACGTCCATGTACACATATACACGCAATTCGCGAAATTTCTCTACCCGCATATCTGTCAGACCTACAATGAGACACGGATTAGCCGGTTCAGGACGAGCTTACCACATTTCGCAACTCGAGTATGTCGGGAACGGATTATCACTCTTCAGTGATTAGGGTGTTGTTTAAATCGGGATTCTCGACTGTGCAGCTTGATATACGCTATTTACACCGAATATTATCACTGTCTTCCAGTTTCATCCCATTTTTGATATCGAAAGTCACCCGATGTTCACGAATCTGAAATATTCAAATACATCTAGGATTGGATAACTTGTATATATTTTCAGTATCATTTACACTGTAGAACGAAGGCAGCCGTGGATTTGGCTTACAAGGAGAGCGCAAGTCCTGCGGGTCATAGATTTAGTTGAAACTTTGCAGGTTTTTAGATTTAGTCATCCAATTCAAGAAAATGTATAATTATGAGGACAACTACTCGATAGTTTTCGAGATATTTATGTAGGATTGGAATGAGTGTGGCCTTGGAAGAGTGTCAGGAGTGTTTGAACTTAGAACAAAGATGACCACGCGCAAGAAGATCGAATGGATGTGTATGACAGCCGAGCGCGATGGACAAATGGAAGTTAGTTTATGAGTGCGGTGTGTGTTCGAAGTACCTGGTTCACCGAGGTTGCGGGGAAAGAGGTATGATTGGGAAGGAAAGCCCGAGTGTGAAAAAAGGACAGAATGAATGGTTTAAATAAGGGTGCAAGGGCACGGGCGAGTCAGGGTGTGTAAGAAGTCCAAGTCAGTCTAACAGTTCAGTCTAAGACAGTCCATCAGTCAGTCGAAGAATGTCGAAAGTCTAATAGTTTGCAGTGAAAGACAGTGTGTCAAAGTCTAAAGTCAGTTTACAAGAGTCAGTTTAAGAAAAACCAAAAGAGCGTGCCCATAGCGAATCTCTCTTGTTTCATAGCCAGCCGCTGTCATTCTATTTATAAGCTTATTTTATTCCATTAAGAAGCGAACAATACTATCTTGAGTCAATCCACCCAAAATTCGATCCTATATTTATGATTAGAGTTTTATTATTGCCTTAATTGCAGATTTATTTCGAATATTTATCGAGTGCCGTTGTGATCTAATGACGATATCCGAAAATTTCCTCGCTGATTTGGAATTTGGAATTTTGCAATTTGTAAAATCCGATCCTATGTATATTTTTTCGTTGGTTATAAAATATAACTGAAAAATATACGTAGAGGTATCGTATTCCAAGTAAGTCTTTGTTTTCGTTACAAACTCACGTGCGAAGTTTGGGAGGAACGACGTGGTCGAGTGCGGCCGAATTCAGAATACTGTTTAAGACAAAAAGTCGGTATTTTCAAAATTTAAAAAAAAAATTCTTTTACTGCCCCCTTAAATTATATTAAATAGAATTACACGCTTTCCATTACAATCAAGTCTCCTATAACTCGATTAATTCGTACCGCGTTATATGGAAACCGTGTTATAAGAAAATTGGTGTTAACTGAAATGGGGAAACGCGTCCTATGGAAACCGCGTTATGAGGAACATAATAATAAGCCAAATCAGATTAATTTATACCGCGTTATATGGAAACCACTGCCACGCTATATAGGAACCGCGTTATAAGAAACTCAGAAATAATACAAATTCATCGAATTCGTACTGCGTCATACGGAATCTCAGAAATAAATAAATTGTACATAAATCAGACCTATATAAAAATTGCATTCTCAGAGTATCAAGTTGCGATTGATACGGTTAATAAATAAAATTTTATAATAGAAATGGCAATGAATATGCAGATTTTTACATATTTGAATTTAGGTTTATCGAATATAATACATAGTTCGTATAATAAAATTATAACCTAAAAAATTGTTTCCAACGAAAGAATTTAATTTGATACATATTAGCGACGTATCCTAATTTAAAATAGGATTCTAACGTGTTAAAATTAAACGGTTTATTACTTTGTTTTATATAATTATCTTTTGGGCGCATATCAAAAGCCCTTATTTACACATTGCGTACCGCTCACGAGTTTTCTCGCGTTTTGCGCGCCATCTGTTATGGACCTTAGATGTCGCTGCACTGTCTCGTCAAAACGTGCGGACCCTGGCGTGTGTCTAGAGATTTCTATGCAGTACGCAATGTGTTATAATCTTTTCTATCATAAGTTCTCCTATCCATCGATGTTATTCCATATTTCTTCTTATTTATATTTATTTCTGAAACAAATGTTTTATTCTCAAACACTCTTATGAAACCGATTCAGTCTGATCAGAATTCAGACATTCTTATCATGTGGTTCATACATCGAGGACACTACAATTAGATCGTTTTATTATTCATTATCACAGTCAAATATTGGCAGTTTATCTCTTTTTTGATACGTTATTGCGAGACAAGGGGTTAACTGATGTTTCGTGATTGAATATGTGCATGGAATATGTGGTATTCTCTTTTTGTTCACAGCCAGAGCAATTAACCATAGTGGTCGAGATAAGCAATATCGTGTTTTCGGCCGTCTTTGCTGTGGAGATGTTGCTCAAGATAATTGCCGAAGGTCCATTTGGGTACATAAGCAATGGATTCAACGTTTTCGATGGGGTCGTTGTGGTACTCAGGTATGTAAATGAAACAAATTATTTTTAAAATAGTAACAGTTTAAACTTTCTCATCTTAGCATGAATTTTTATTATGATATTTTTCTTCATACATCATACATATAATTTATATGGTATTAAAAATGTTACATATTATATGTAATATTAAATATACTGTATTTAATTACACATATTATATAGTAATAATAATAATAATATATAAGAACAAAATATAATACATAATATATAATTGACTAATTCTAATATATACATGGTGTTTCATGAATTTCGTCAATGTGAGATACCTTTGTTATTTTAAACGGTACATGAATATGTTACTCATAAAAATGATGATTTATAAAAATAATACAATATAATGACAATGGCTTCTTTTAAAAATGTTTGATTTTTTGTAATGAATTGACTAACCTCTTTTATTCGATTTCGATAGGATAATGTATTCTGAGTGAAAAGGTACTTTTGTTCAAAAACTTAATATTTCTGAAATATTTGATTTGGCTCATTTCACTATTTTCAACGTGAAACACGTTACACAAATGTGTTTCATAGTAAGAGTAACAAATAAATGAACAAGGTCAAGTATTTCGGAAACAGTCATTTTTAGAATAAAAATACCTTATTAAGTATTTTTATATTCAGAATTTATTATTTTATTGAAATGGAACGGAAAAATTAGTCATTTTGCTTTAAAAAATTAAGTTGGTTTTTACATCTCATCTATGTATCCTCCAGAGAAGAATATCTCATTATGTGTTTCTTTAAATCCTGTGATTTTTATAAGTGACATTTTTACGTATTATTTGAAATCGCAAAGATATTGGCACACTGTATATATCACATTAGTCGTTCTTTATATTAACACTAGAATTACCAAATTAATAAAAATGACTAGTTTTGAATCTTTTATTTTTGCAATTGCTGTTGAAAAAATTAATATTGAGTTTATTGTAGAAATAAGCTTATTATAAACAGAATAATATTTATTTAAAATGAAAAATTTAAATTTAAATGTCTGTCAATATTAAAAGTCAATTACAAAATAATTAAAATTCCATCAAAAATTAAAATTAAAATAAAAACTATTAAAAATGATTAAAAAATAAATAGAGAAATATTTATACAGGCTATTTTGGAAATGTATGTCGATACCACTGAAGCAGAATTTTTATACTAAAATAAGTAAAAATCGTCTTACATACGTTATTTTTCAAATTAAGAACAATAAAATAAAATACCCTAATTTAAGTTGAATTATCTTATAAAAATCGGTGAATCATTTTTCATAATCTAAAAAAGTTCCCGTATTTTTTTTATTATCGATTTAGGAAATGATTGTGTTGCCTAATAAACTAATAATGTATCGTGATTAAAAGTACAAAAAGATGTTGGTATTTTAGGTAATTCGAATATCCACAGCTTTGCATAAACTCAGCGAGTAATGGACCGTGTTAACACAGGATAAAGGAAATTTTACATAAAATCGAAACCGTGTTAACACGGGTACAGTCGTTAAGGAGTTAAAGAAACTGTTTGAAAGTATCCAACACACGCAACTTCATGCTTTAGCATCGGGTTCTGCATTTGCTCCAAAATACCATAAATAATTCTCGTGTTCCACGAATGGTCTCAAGTCCATTTCGTATTCTTTCTCACAGATCGTGAACATTGTTCGTTTGCATTAAATGCATAATAAATTTAAAATGCCACCGAAATTAATATTTTGGAATTATATAAATTTAAAATGACACCGAAGTTAATATTTTGAAATTATATAAATTTAAAATGACAACAAAATTAATATTTTGAAATTATATAAATTTAAAATGACACCGAAGTTAATATTTTGAAATTATGTAAATTTAAAATAACACCAAAATTAATATTTCGAAATTATATAAATCTTAAGTGCCACCAAAATTAATATTTTGAAATTATTGAATTTTAAATTACGCGAAGATTAATATTTTGAAATTATTTAAATTTGAAATGATAACAAAATTAATATTTTGAAATTATATAAATTTAAAATGACGCGAAGATTAATATTTTGGAATTATATAAATTTAAAATGACACCGAAGTTAATATTTTGAAATTATATAAATTTAAAATGACAACAAAATTAATATTTTGAAATTATATAAATTTGAATAATCTCAAAATATGAATTTAAATTATAAAATTATATAAATTCACATTTTCAGGGTATTTAAATTAATATCTATTTTTAATATGATATTGGTTTTTATTCATTTTTGTTCTTGTAAGTATGTAAACCGTATATCTTGCAACTCAACCAATGAGAAAATTAGAATTTTTTAAAATTGAGATACTTGGATATTTTGTGCAATCACAGATATAAAGTGAAAAAGTAGTATAGCACGAGTAATAGTATTACAATACATGTATTGATACATGAAGTGGATATTTTCAAATATTTTTCTTACTCTTCAATAATTTGAACAGTATGTCGTATACAAGACATATGACATTTTTTAGTTATTTCGGTGTGTAAATTCTGCTTCAGGAAGTATTAATATACATTTCTGCAATATTTAATTATTTATTTATTTTCATTGCGCCATTTTCATTAATACAACATATTTAGGTACACAACTAAGCAGAGTAAATATTTATTTGTTTTCATTATATCATTTTAATTGATATTATTTATGTATTGTATATTTATGTGTACACCTAATTGTAGTAAGTATTTATTTCTTTATTTCTTTTTATTCGACCATTTTAATTAATATTATTTATGCACATATTTAGGGACATACATAAGCAGAGTAAATATTTATTTTTTTATTTATTTCATTATATTATTTTAATTAATATTATTTATGTATACTACATTTATGTGCACACCTAAGTATTTATAAATATGTATTCATTTATTTTCATTAAATCATTTTAATTAGTATTATTTATGTACATATTGCAGACACGTTCTATAAAAAACAGATATATAAAATTCAATTATATACCAGATTAGATTTCAATTATATATTATAATTGTACTAGTTTAAACATTTAAATTTTTTAACAAATTTGTATAAGTTATTATTAATTATTATTATTATTATCATTATCATTATTATCGTTATTATTATTACATTTTTTAATTTCTTGATTATATTGAAAAAAGAATAACGGGTTACACCACCAGTAGTTGCTTCGGGTCCCATAATTTCTAGGCGCGGCACTGGATATATTGCAGTTCTAGTGTTAATACCAAACTAGACAAAACAATAATTTTCGGATTTTTCATTTATACAGTTACTGCAAACGTGTAGTTTCTTTTAGCAAATCTAATGTTGATTTTTAAAAAACGTAATTATGCACATAAGTATACTTATTTATTTTCTTCGTACCACTTTAATTATTATCATTTATACACGCCATATTTGTATGCACGTTACAAGTTGACAATTCGTGTTAAAGCAAAAATATATGAAAAGTGGAAAATAAAATCACTTGTTAAGTTTCAAAATATAATTCACGAGTTGCAATAATGCAAAAATTAATTTGCCTCTGACTATGGCTCATTAAAATCGAAGTAACGTAATCGAAATTTTTGTTTACCTGCAAATAGCTTTTGTTACGTTTTGTCAATGATATATGCAATAAAAATTCTCGGTACTTTGATCGTCGCGATAAATTTCGCATTGTGCAAACTTAAACGATTCGACGTATTTTAATTGTTTCGTGCTTTAGCATTTTACAAGTTTTCACAAGCTTTTTAGAACAGTATTTTTAGAGATCTTCCATGTGTTACTCGAAGAGTCTGCGATATATGCACCGACGCCAAAAAAAGAAGGTCGACGTCATTTATGTACACTTCTTGCAACGTTTCACTACATTCGGGAAAACGTTTTGAAAATTGCCACGTAAAATTAACATATTGACTTCTTAATTTACCGTACTATCGAATAAATAATTTTTTTACGAGAAATACTTTTTATTGCGGAAAAATAGGAAATTACGTCACGCACTTTGGATAATGGGTGTTTCAATGATTTTTGTTTTAATAAGTACACTGTGATTATGCTATGAACGACTTTGCAGAAAGTGCTGCGAGTAGATAGCGGAATTTATGTAAAAATTCACACGGTAGATAGAAGTCCTCGCATAAAATAGTAGACTGCTGTCTGTGTCGGGAAATGATGATCGAAATAGTACTATCGTAATTAATTAGAATTAAAAATTTAATTTTCGTTTTATTTCGCTCGATAACACGGTGATAATTAATTTTCTGTAATTTGTTCCCACTCGTAAAATATTATCAGTAAAATTAAATTAAAAAAGTTAATCAAATGTTTACCATGCAGTTATTCAATATTTTTAATTTGTAATTATATTAATTTGTAATTTTGTTTTTTAATTTGCTTTAAAATTTCTTTACAAACTTTTTTATTAAATACGGAGTTAAATATTTAATTTAAATTAATTAAATTTAAAAAACGGAGTTAAATTAAAAAAATTAATCAAATGTTTACCTTACAGTTATTCAATATTTTTAATTTGTAATTAATTTGTAATTAGGTTTTTTAATTTGTTTTAAAATTTCTTTAGAAACTTTTTTATTAAATACGGAGTTAAATATTTAATTTAAATTAATTAAATTTAAAAAACGGAGTTAAATTAAAAAAATTAATCAAATGTTTACCTTACAGTTATTCAATATTTTTAATTTGTAATTACGTTTTTTAATTTGCTTTAAAATTTCTTTAGAAACTTTTTTATTAAATACGGAGTTAAATATTTAAGTTGAATTAAATTAAATTAAAAGGACGGAATTAAATTAAAAACATTAATCAAATGTTTACCTTACAGTTATTCAATATTTCTAATTTGTAATTACGTTTTTTAATTTGCTTTAAAATTTCTTTAGAAACTTTTTTATTAAATACGGAGTTAAATATTTAAGTTGAATAAAATTAAATTAAAAAGACGGAATTAAATTAAAAACATTAATCAAATGTTTACCTTACAGTTATTCAATATTTTTAATTTGTAATTAATTTGTAATTAGGTTTTTTAATTTGCTTTAAAATTTCTTTAGAAACTTTTTTATTAAATACGGAGTTAAATATTTAAGTTGAATAAAATTAAATTAAAAAGACGGAATTAAATTAAAAACATTAATCAAATGTTTACCTTACAGTTATTCAATATTTTTAATTTGTAATTAATTTGTAATTAGGTTTTTTAATTTGCTTTAAAATTTCTTTAGAAACTTTTTTATTAAATAATTAATTAAATAGATAAGTTTAATAAATTTCTTTTCTTTTTTCTTCCGAATAAAAATATTCTTAATAGTGTTTTTGTTGATAGAAATTTTATCTTTTCGGAAATAATTAATTTTCTTTTAAAAACGACATTTATTAATTTTATATAACATCTTGTGATTCATTTTTAGACTTTACACGTATTTCTTAACTTTTATTTCACTTGCTAACAGATGTTGATCATTTTTGTTTATTGTATCATTGTACTAGTGCAGAACAATCCGCTTATGACAACTGCTGGTTTCTAAATCCTAGATTAACCTTCAACTGATAAAGCGATACACAGAATTCATATTAGTATTATTGAGATACTCGTGACCCGTTGGTGTCTTTTTAACAACATTAATGAATGTTTTTCGTACAAAATAGTTTATTAATTCTAATTTCTTTATTTTACGTAAATTTACAAAATTTAAAACATCATAGCTTACCACTTTGAGAGTATCCAGCTGGAATTCTTTCAGCTTTGACCCAGAAATATCAGCTGGGAATTATCTCTTTGGCAGTTTAGTAAAACTTAAAATAGCAATGAAAAAAGAATTTATTTTTTCCTTTTTTACAGTCTACAATATTTATATTAACGATAAAAATGCTTTTATACGTATTTTCTTGATATTAACGGGGATAAGATGAATTTTGAGATATATTTGACATATAGTATACATAACTATATGTCACGTTCGTGAAAATAATATTTCATTTTCATTCTGACTTTTGTTTGCGTTATTATTAAAATTAGCTTATTATATTATCCAATCTTGTATAGTAAAAATACAACTTTGCATATATCGTTTATAATTGGTAAATTCACGAGGAGTAACAATAATTAAAACCTTAAATGATCGATTCCAACGTCGA
Organism: Eufriesea mexicana; assembly: GCF_001483705.2. Lineage (NCBI taxonomy): Eukaryota > Metazoa > Arthropoda > Insecta > Hymenoptera > Apidae > Eufriesea > Eufriesea mexicana. Next base: position 859,086 of record NW_016909094.1, read on the forward strand.
CGTCAGAAAAATTTCAAAGTCAAACTACTTAATATTGTAGGGTGGCGAATACTGGTCTTGAGACACCGAAAATTATCGAAAGAACAGGAACACGATAACACAATCTCAAAACTCGTAAACTGATTTAACTTAGGAAAAGAACACTAAGATAACGAAATGAAAACACACAAGGATGCACTCTTTTAAAACTCTTTTTCCAACACCAAGCGACTCACGCTTGTGCTGGTCACAACCGATTTCTAAGGACTCTGTTTTGGTTGTCAAGGACCACGCTTTTATGCTTTCCTTAACCTACGCTTCACCTCCCCGTAGAGGAGTCAGGCAACTTAATTTTGTTATATAGAATAACTTTTCGATTTGCTTTTAGAAGATATCGATCGGTTTACAATTTGTTTTTGTTGGCAATAGTCGATTCGCGATTTCTTTTGGTATCCTACAATATCTTTTACGTTTTAGACATTACTGAGACAAAAACAAGGAACGAAGAATTATATGCATATAGAGAGTTACAAAATTCACGCGAGATTTGAATTTTGTGCCATTTATGCGGTAAAGTGGTGTCAACGGAAGAGAAAGACAGCGTGACAGCTGACAGTTCAGGGTTATTAAAAATGGAGCACTTGGTGAAAGAACAATGCATCTTCATTGTTGAGCAATGTTTACAATTTTTAATTAAAAACCTGTGTTTTCTGTCAAAATTACTTCTTGCGTGAATTTTGGAACACTATATATACAGTAATGGAGTTGCATACGGTAAATTAGCTTCACGTGATCGATTTGAATGCCATCGTCAGACAAATTTTAAAGCTAAACTACTTCGTATTCTTTGTACATTAAGCACGATATATTGCAAAAGTGTTAAATGGTGAATGGAATGAAGAATAGATAATTAAACACATGGTTGTAAATTATATATTTGTATATTTTTTTGATTCTACGTGATTAGTTTGAATCCTGATGTTAGAAGAATTTCGAAGCTAAACTACTTAATATCACTTACATATTGAAACAACACTATACGACAAGGTCAGGAACAAGGAATAAAAATAGTATTACACGCAATAATTATATATGTAATTAATCTTGTGTTATCAGTTTGAATATCTTGGTCAGAAAAATTTCGAAGCTAAACTACTTAATATTACTTGTATACTAAAACAGCACTGTGTAACAAACTCAGAAACAAAGAATAAAAATAGTGTTACGTACAATAATAAAATTATATACGTAATTAATAGTGTGTAAGTAGTTTGAATACCGATATTAGAATAATATTATAGAACAAAGTCAAGAACAAAGAATAAAAATAGTATTGCATACAATAATATAATTGTATATTTTATTGATTTTATGTAATCGGTTTAAATATTTGGGTCAGAAAAATTTCAAAACCACGCTACTTAATATCACTTACATATTAAAACAATACTATACAACAAAGTCAGGAACAAAGAATAAAAATATTGTTACGTACAATAGTGAAATTATATGTGTAATTAATCGTGTGTAATTAGTTTGAATATTGATGCCAGAAAAATTTCAAGGCTGAACTACTTAACATCACTTATATATTAGAACAATATTATAGAACAAAGTCAAGAACAAAGAATAAATACAGTATCATATACAATAATATAATTGTATATTTAATTGATTTTGTGTAACCTGTTTGAATATTTGGGTCAGAAAAATTTCAAAACCACACTACTTAATATCACTTACATATTAAAACAATACTATACAACAAAGTCAGGAACAAAAAATAAAAATAGTATCATATACAATAATAAAGTTATATATGTAATTAATCGTATGCAATTAGTTTGAATACTTGGGTCAGAAAAATTTTAAAGCTAAACTACTTCATATCCCTTACATACCAAAACTATACAACAAAGTCAGGAACAAATGTAGTATTTCATACAATAATCCAATTATACATTAATTGATTTTGTGTAATCAGTTTGAATACCGATATTAGAAAAATTTCAAAGCTAAGCTACTTAATATCACTTACATATTGAAAGAACACCATACACCAAAGTCAGGAGCAATGAATAAAAACGGTATCACGTACAATGATACAATTGTATATTAAATTAATCTTATGTAATTAGTTTGAATACCTGGGTCAAAAACATTTTAAAGCTAAGCTACTTCATATCCCTTACATATTAAAACTATACAACAAAGTCGGGAACAAATGTAGTATTTCATACAATAAACCAATTGTACATTAATTGATTTTGTGTAATCAGTTTGAATACCGATATTAGAAAAATTTCAAAGCTAAGCTACTTAATATCACTTACATATTAAAACAACACCATACACCAAAGTCAGGAGCAATGAATAAAAACGGTATCACGTACAATGATACAATTGTATATTAAATTAACCTTGTGTAATTAGTTTGAATACTTGGGTCAGACAAATTTTAAAGCTAAACTACTTCATATCACTTACATATTGAAACAACACCATACACCAAAGTCAGGAGCAATGAATAAAAACGGTATCACGTACAATGATACAATTGTATATTAAATTAATCTTATGTAATTAGTTTGAATACTTGGGTCAGACAAATTTTAAAGCTAAACTACTTCATATCACTTACATATTGAAACAACACCATACACCAAAGTCAGGAGCAATGAATAAAAACGGTATCACGTACAATGATACAATTGTATATTAAATTAATCTTATGTAATTAGTTTGAATACCTGGGTCAAAAACATTTTAAAGCTAAGCTACTTCATATCCCTTATATATTAAAACTATACAACAAAGTCGGGAACAAATGTAGTATTTCATACAATAAACCAATTGTACATTAATTGATTTTGTGTAATCAATTTGAATACCGATATGAGAAAAATTTCAAAGCTAAGCTACTTAATATCACTTACATATTGAAACAAGACCATACACCAAAATCAGGAGCAATGAATAAAAACAGTATCACGTACAATGATACAATTGTATATTAAATTGACCTTGTGTAATTAGTTTGAATACTTGGGTCAGACAAATTTTAAAGCTAAACTACTTCATATCACTTACATATTGAAATAACACCATACACCAAAGTCAGGAACAATGAATAAAAACAGTATCACATACAATGATACAATTGTATATTAAATTAACCTTGTGTAATTAGTTTGAATACTTGGGTCAGACAAATTTTAAAGCTAAACTACTTCATATCACTTACATATTGAAACAACACCATACACCAAAGTCAGGAGCAATGAATAAAAACGGTATCACGTACAATGATACAATTGTATATTAAATTAATCTTATGTAATTAGTTTGAATACTTGGGTCAAAAACATTTTAAAGCTAAACTTCTTCATATCACTTACATATTGAAACAACACCATACACCAAAGTCAGGAGCAATGAATAAAAACGGTATCACGTACAATGATACAATTGTATATTAAATTAATCTTGTGTAATTAGTGTGAATACTTGGGTCAGACAAATTTTAAAGCTAAGCTACTTCATATCCCTTATATATTAAAACTATACAACAAAGTCGGGAACAAATGTAGTATTTCATACAATAATCCAATTGTATATTAAATTAATCTTGTGTAATGAATTTGTATAGCGATGTCAGAAAAATTTTATAGCTAAACTCCTTAATGTATTTCACGCATTAAACACTATACAGCATAGTGAGAAGCATAGAATACAAAGAGTTGCATATACAATAATAAAGCTACTTGTTATTTAACCCTTTGCGCTCTACGATTTTTTGGCTAAAAAGGGTACGAGTTGAAAAATTTTCTGCTATAAGGCTGATGATATTTTTTGAGCAGTAAATAACAAATCGTATAATAACTAACACCTAGAATTATTTAATTTCGATACCTTGCACACTGTTATATTATTTTAAATTCGATATATTAATTAATATCGAGCTTCGAAATTTTATCAAATGGTGACTGAAAGGCGCCTCTCGAGTGCAAAGGGTTAACTAGTCTCGTATTGTTCCTTTAGACGTTGATGTCGGAACAATTCACAGCCAAACTACTTAACATCGCATACATATTGATCACGACAAAGGTCAAAAGATAACAAACAAACGAAACAATTTCGTCACGTGAAAGAACAAAACCAAGAAACTTTGACCAATAACAACCTTTCTCTCTCTCTCGATTAAACAAAATTCCTCTGAGAATTAGGCTAACGCGTAGAAAAAGTTTCGCATTAACCCAAATCTCGCGATGCGAAAAGCCCTTGCAAAGAATACGAAAAAGAGGAAGGGAAAACCTTTTGAATTTTCTGTTAAACGTCTAGCGTGGTGGAGATTTGTCAAGCGTTCGTGGAGGAGAGGAGCGGCAGTTCCGGGCTGAGCGTGTTGAGGACCTTCCGGCTACTGAGAATCCTGAAGCTCGTGCGTTTCCTACCGAACCTCCGGCGACAGCTGTTCGTGATGCTGCGCACCATGGATAACGTTGCCGTATTCTTTTCCCTTTTAGTACTTTTCATCTTTATATTCAGGTAAGTTGTTCCCTTTTCCTTTAGCCAACGGTGCTCGGGAATTGTGTCGCGATTGTCGCAACGTCGCTCCTTAGAAATCGGAAATACCCGTTCAACGATCGCGTTACGCGGCAGTCATCATGTCCCGGTCTCGACCTGACGCGCGAATCGCTAAGAAATCGTTTAAACAATCTTCAAAGAAATCGTTGAAGTATCGCAATGAGATCGGTAAAGAATCGGCAAAGAATCGGCAATGAATCGGCAAAGAATCGGCAAAGAATCGGCAAAGAATCGGTAAAGAATCGGTAAAGAATCGGTAGAAAATCGGTAGAAAATCGGTAGAAAATCGGTAAAAAATTGGTAGAAAATCGGTAGAAAATCGGTAGAGAATCGGTAAAGGATCTGAATGAGATCGCTAAGAGATCGCTGAGAGATCGCTAAGAGATGGCTAGAGGACCGCGTCACGCGTTCACGGATCGATACGTGGCGCGTTTAACTCCCGTTCAGATAATCATCTCATCAGCATAACGTTCTGCATGACCGCCAAAGCGAATTGAGATCATTGGATTATCGATGGACTATTACGAATTGTGGAGAGACCATTTAAAGAAACAGAGCGTTCTAAGTGTCAACGAGATCGTCGATCAACGGTCGGTCGGCGGTGCGTGATATTCGTGGATCAGAGATTCGATCAGAGTTTAGCGCTTGTAGAGCCGTTTCATCATCGCGCGAGCTCGGGATCCTCGCGTTCCAAGCCGGGTCTCGTTGACATTTATTGTATTTTGAGAACAGCTTCTTGTCCGCTTCCGAGCTTCCACCAGGAGCTGGAGCTTGTATGTCACTGCCCTTCGAACACGAAGTGTATTAGGTGACTATGTCTTCCGTTTTATACTCCTTTGTCTTTTTTCTTCTTTATGCGCTTTTTTACCTTCTCTCACGGCATATGGATCGCCGCGTAAATGCATCTCACATAGATGACCGAGTCGCAGCAGTTCTCGTACATTATTACTACTGACACTGTTGCGTTTGCGAGCAGCGTTTTATGACGTTGTAATGGTAATGACGATGGGTGTTTGTTGGCACGTCTACGAGGGGTGTCTTGTTGGCCCTTTCTCATGGCTTGAGGCATCGAACGTGTATATTACTTCTCGTTTTTCTTTTACCTCTCTTCTTTCGTTTTTTTACCATCTTATTACTAGAGGACACCTGTTATATACATATGAATATCCATATGAATATATATATATATACGTATATGAATATATATATATTTTCATTTGTGCATGGTGCTTTTATCTAGCGACGAGTATGAGAGCTATATGTATATATATATATATCTACTATTACCTATTGATTATTCGTGTATTCGTACGTCTTTTATCTTATTCTATTGCCCCGTCTCTCCCCTTTTTTATGCTATGTACTCTCTAAGTGCCTACAAAGTGCGCCTCGGTGTGGTCATCGATATTAGACAGCTTGCGAATGGATAATATGTATCTCTTTTCGGTTATTTCATTATACTACACGGCCTCTCGCTATTCCGCGCGATCATGCGACGGTCCACCAATCGTTCACCCCAATCGTCATCGGCTTGCGGCCATTTTCTCTTCTTTCTTCATCCACGTTTCATTGGTTCCGACGATACATCGCGCTCGTGCAGTTTAACCGTTTGAGTCCCAAGCAGCGCGATCGCGCTCTTCAGTCGAAGTTGCGCGCTCAACTTTGCTGATGCACGTACGTCACATAGTACCAACAAGCGCTATTGCGACGATTGGGATTTTTCGACATAAAATTAAATAAGCGCTATCGCGCCGTTTGAACTTCGTCGCATTCGATTAACCCCTTGACTACGGCAGACTTTGATACGTAGTGGCCATATCATACGGCAGGAATTGAGTTACCATGTGCGCCATTTTTGTGAAAACAAGCTCCCTTCGTGTCAGAAAACCAAACTACGCAGAGCGCATATAGACACCTTCTGTGTCACAAACGCAAAATTTCTAAGCGTCTATAGGCGTCCTTCGTGTCACAAACGCAAAATTTCTATGCGCCTATATTCGCCCTTAGTGTCACAAACGCAAAATTTCTAAGCGTCTATAGGCGCCCTTCGTGTCACAAACGCAAAATTTCTAAGCACCTGTAGGCCCCCTTCGTGTCACAAACACAAAATATCTAAGCGCCTATAGGCGCCCTTCGTGTCACAAACGCAAAATTTCTAAGCGTCTATAGGCGCCCTTCGTGTCACAAAAGCAAAATTTCTATGCTCCCATGGACGCTCTCTGTGTCACAAACGCAAATTTCCAAGCGCCTATATTCGCCCTTCGTGTCACAAACGCAAAATTTCTAAGCGCCTATAGGCGCTCTCCGTGTCACAAATGCAAATTTCTGAGCGCCTATAGGCGCCCTTCGTGTCACAAGCGCAAAATTTCTATGCGCCTATATTCGCCCTTAGTGTCACAAACGCAAAATTTCTAAGCGCCCATGGATATTCTCCGTGTCACAAATGCAAATTTCTGAGCGCCTATAGGCGCTCTCCGTGTCACAAACGCAAATTTCTGAGCGCCTATATTCGCCCTTCGTGTCACAAACGCAAAATTTGTAAGCGCCTATAGGCGCTCTCCGTGTCACAAACGCAAATTTCTAAGCGCCTATATTCGCCCTTCGTGCCACAAACGCAAAATTTCTAAACGCCTATAGGTGTCCACAGTAGCCAAGGGGTTAAGGCAAACATTATCGCGTTGTTCAGGGTTTTTCGGCCGTCTTCTTCCGAAAGTCTTAAGCTCTGCTTGGGACTCACACGGTTATATTTGGAACCGGCTTCGAAATTTAACCGTTTGAGTCCCAGAAGGATTGGAAAAAGCACTGTCGAGGAATTCCAAGCAGCGCGGGCGCGCTGCCTCTAATTGGGTACGAATATACCCAAGCAGCGCGATGGCGCTTCTTCTATTTTATGTCGAGATATCCCAAGCGGCGCGATAGCGCTTCGTTTATATTATGGCGATGAATGGCCAAGTAGCGCGATAGTGCTTCGACTTGGACAATCAGTGACGCACCATCAGCTGTTGAGAACGCTCGAAATGTGCTGGGTTTTCTGGACATGAAATCTGAACAGCACGATTGCGCTGCTTGGGACTCAAACGGTTAAGTGTACCAGCGTCTCGATGAGCAGCTTCTTCGAAATGTAATCGTAATTCGAGATATTCAGAGGGAAATACGATGCCAGGTTGAAGTTTCGTTCCTTCCTGCTGGCTACTGTTGATAATGTATAAAGCTCGAGTGCTTTCGAATGCTCGAGGTGCTAAATGGAATTTAGTGGCAGTAAATTTGGAGCAAATGGTACTTAACCCTTTTACTGTCAGCTCCTACTTTCAGACTATTAATTAGATGTCTTTTTACGTCTAAGTTCAGTAATAGTTAAACGGTATTGCGTGTGCTTTAAATTTGAACGAAATAAATAGTAGGATTTTGAAAAATTTATTTTTGGGAATGTACGTGTCGAAATAGTTGTGGAATTTTTCGTACACACTGTGAATTTTAGGGATAAAATTCGAACTGGGAGTTGTCCTTATTCGTAATAACTTCATTACTTGGTCGTAAATACATATCATCCGCTTATATGGCCGCGAATCTGATTAATGCCTGGTCCGAGTAAAATTCGATGTTGTTTATGGCAGCCATAGTCGATGTTTCGACATTGATTTAAAAATTTCCGAAGCAGAAGAAATTAAATCTTTTATATTTTTTATTTTATATTAAAAAGGTATCACAATTGGATTATGGGTATTTCGATTAAAATATCAAATTCATGTTTGAATTAATTAAAAACTCGTCAGTTTGATGAAAAGCAGAAAAATATGGAATAATTCAGGAAAAAGATTACATATGTTTGGCTTCATAAATATAGACCATGCACTGCAAAAATTATTATAAATGAATTATGTGTTGTTTTAAAATTGTACTGTGATAAAACTCATTGTTCAAAAAATGTTAATATATCTACCAAAAATATGAATTTTTAAAAATGAAGAATAGGGTCCGGTATTATTTAAATGAAAATATATTACTATACAGTATGCAACGAAATGACAGCACACCCTATAGTTGATTCTTCCTATATTAACGAAAGTATTTAAAAAATAATAATTTTTTTCCGATATGTTTGTTGACAACGTTCCAAAATTCACGCAAGAAATAATTTTGATAGAAAACACAGGCTTTTAAATAAGAATTGTAAATATTACTCAACAGTGAAGACACGTTGTTCTTTCGTGTAGCGCTCCATTTTTAGTCATTTTGAACTGTCAGCTGACAAGCTGTACTTTTCTTCCGTTGGCAACACTTTACCGCACAAATGGCGCGAAATTCAAATCTTGGCTGAATTTCGAGACTTTATAATACCAGTTTTCCTCTCTAAAATCAAATTTCCTGTATAATCGATCGAAAAATACCAAAAATAATAACCATAGGGTGTGCTATTATTTTGTCACGAATGTGTACAACTCATTCTCTCTTATTTTTCATTTTTGTGCTGATATATGCATCATTGCTTATCGGACAATATCAGTCAATTCGTGAAAAACGTAGACTTTCACAAAAATTTTGAAATCAAATTTTGTAAATTTTGAAATTTCATTGATAATACATATTCCGGATATATGGCCATATTTAATCGGAATCGGTGTCCATATACGCGATCAATATGTACCTATAGCTACACATAGTATGGACAGTGCTGCCTATCAGCGCCATCTGCGGCGCCATCTATGACGCCATCTTGGTGTTAATCGGGGCCGTTGAGTAACTAATTTACGAGCACGCTGTATCGTTCGAACCAACTATGCCAGCCCGCGATACCTGATTTTTATCGAAACTCGGATTTTTATCTGCGAATTTTGTTCCACGTATCGTTTGTATCTTCGCATCGTATAAATTATTTTTCCAATGTTTTTATCGCCGTTTTTGCCCGTTGGTCGGTTCTTTGGCGAGGAACGCATAATCATCAGCTGATAGCCATGCGATAGGTGTTGAATCGTTTCATCGCAATATACACTATCGGCCAGAAGCATGATCATTTATTGCTACTCCTCATGGCAGTTTGTGATAAGCTGTATGTGTATTCGATGTGGCAAGTCGATATTTGTTCTTATAGTAACAACTTATCGTTACTGCATTACGTGTTAGAAAATGGAATATCGATACGTCAAAAGCCGGGTTTTCAAGCGTTAATATAGCCGAAACTTTTCTGGTATGTTTATATACCGGGTGAGCAATGTAACTTGATCACTTTAATCATTTATGTTGCTAACTGAAATTTTTTGTTCTGTCAATAGAACTATGAAATTAATCAAAACGTTTATCCAGTTGTTTTCATTTTGTGACTATAATTATTACCCTCTATACTATCTATATTCTATGTTCTGTGTTTGAGTTAGGTTAGGTTAAGTTATGCTAGTGTTAATACATTGGTTCTAAAACCAAATTTTCCTAAAAGATAGGAAAAATTATCTTCTTCCGTTTAAAAAATTAAAATCAATTTTGAAAATTTGAAGGAAAATTTGAAAAATAATTTAATTAAAATATAGTTTTAGAACAAATTTTTAACTGGTACAGTGCTAATGAAAATAATCGAAATGATCGAGTTACATTTGTTCACCTCGTGTGCTTTTATTATATATAATATGTGTAACTCGTGACTGTCTTTGCGTAAGACGGAGGATTTCGAACGTCGAAATACGAGCTGCAAACGAACCTAAACGAAAGACTAACCTTTTGCAGTTAGTTGTCTGTCAATTTGGGCTCGATATTTCGTTCTCTATATTTTCGATATATAAAACACAGCTTTTGTGTTATAACTTGATCCAACAGAAATATACATAGGTACGCTACTGGCTGGAAAAAATACAAAAATGAAATTAAATCTGGAATAATTCTCCAGCATAGAAATACGAACTGCAGAAGGTTAATATTCGAGAATCCGAATGCCTATTTCGCATAATACAAAGAAGGAAGAATCAGAATTAGAATTTTTTAATTTTCCCAAATTTTTCCGAAATACTGATTTTTGCCGAGATTCTATACTTTTGGCTGGTAGTGTATACCACTATCGAGAAAATTGAACGTAGGCTTGATAAATAATTTTTTATTTTTCGAATTCACTTATTGGAACCTAGCTTGATCACAGATAGGATGATTAAATTCTCAAGTTGAATCAGTAGTAAATAAAAACTGTTAGTCGAAGACTCGTGATCTATATGATATAATAGAAGTTTGAAAAATTCAGTATTTTTTCGACGAAATTTTTGCGTGCTTTTTGCCAAAGAGAATAGCCGTTGAACGAAAGTCTGCATTAGAACGCGCCATGAAGTAGGACGTGCGCACCGTCATTAGGCTTTTTAAACAATTACCTGTTAAGTGACTCGATTTACCTTAGTCGAGAGGTGCTTCTCTTCTATTTTCTTTTTTTTTTCAGTTAATTTCTTTTTCTTTCTACTATTATGCCATCCTCCACCTGACCCGGGCCCACCCTCTTCTCTCTACGTCCCTGATTCTTACTACACTTCTTATTTCCTCTCTCTCTCTCTATCTTCCCTACTCATACTATCTATCTATCTATATATTTACGGATAAGGAAGTACATTGCACGTTTCGTTGTGTTGTAGTATTCTCGGGATGAACCTGTTTGGTTGCAAATTCTGTGAAACGATGAAAGGCAGCTCTGACGTCGAGTGTGATAGGAAAAACTTTGACTCGTTACTCTGGGCTATTGTGACGGTGTTTCAGGTACCTACAAAGGATACTTTTCCACGTATCTCTCGAGGGCTTTTTTTCCTCTATATAGTGTATATTATATTATATTATATTATATATTATATATTATATATTATATATTTATATTATACATCCACGTATGCTAAGTTACCTATATATGTATATATATATATGTATACATATACATATATATCCTATATACATACATTACATACGTATGATATCACGTTTGTCATTGAACGGCGAAAGCCTCTCGTAAGACCGCAGACCGTGTCATCTACTTTATGATTTCGCGAGGCCTAAGGTAACGTATGAGAGATACATACACGAAACGAAACTCTCTTATGGCATGCAGCCGTATTATCGAGGTAGGAGGCCACGGATCATTCGAACGACCGAACCTAAGATGATGTTTCTTCGCTTTTTCGTATTCGTCTAATTCGCAGTCGCTGCTTAGCGAGAGTAAAGCGTTTGAAAATGGCGCCATCTCTCGCGCACTTTTGCCGTCGCAGCGCGTCGAGCTGGCCCTCGGAACATGCTTCAACGCTGCTTTCTTTTCTTTTGCGTCTTGCTTCCGCCACGCGTTCTCTCCCATGCGGCTTCTATTCGTCTCTTACGCCAATCCAATCGAACCGTTCGATCTGTTAATCGGAGGAGCGTGCTCCTCTTCCGTTTATCCTTTGCATTGCTGCAAACCTGTTTCGCGTTCGATATCGCGAAGGATAATGTTTAACCTCTTAGTGTCGAGTTACGTTTTCAGTGCATCGGTTATTTCTATGGTAAAGGGACGACGACGGTGCCAGACACGTCGTTCGACGTTAGGTGATTACTTTTAGGTTAGGTTACTTTTGTTGTCAATGAAATGCGGTATTTTAATTTTTATCTGATATAAATTGACTTTTTCTTACGGTGAGATTAGATGGAAGTTAAAATAAAAATTCGCCCCCGGGTGGGCTCGAACCACCAACCTTTCGGTTAACAGCCGAACGCGCTAGCCGATTGCGCCACGGAGGCGATTTGGTCTCTCATTTTTAATACAGATTGTCATACGACTGGAAGTAGTTATTGATAAAGTTGTTGATAGTTCAAGATGTTATCGATGTTTTCATGTAAACATAATGTCGTTATGATATCGTTATGGCAAATAGAAGTAAATTGGACTATTAATTGTAATCAAATTGTTTGGAATTTCGCAACGAGGTATTTATTAATGTATTTTCACTGGAATCGTATTTATTTAATTCGAGCTATTTGTAATTTTTATTACACGTTCTATTTTATATATTACAGGAATTTGTAATACTTATTGTTAGTAATATGAGCCGTTCACCGCACAAATTGATTAACTCCATAAAACAAAAGTGAAGAAATGCAATGAAATAATGTATATTGTTTTTTAAAATTCCCTTTATAATTTAAATCGAAATAAATATCGTAGAATGCATAAATACTAATGCAACTTTCATCTAACGGTATATAAAATTTATAAGAAAAATAACCAAAAGGTAATCGTTAGTAATGTTACCATTTTTATGTTACTGGAAGAGTTAATCGATTTGGCTAGTGAAAAAAGTAATAAATTTAAATTTTACTAAATTTTACTTAAATTCTGATAAGACGGCACTAAAAAATTCACCGTTATCATTCATGGCTTGCTAGTGCATTTGAGTTGCATTATTGCAACGATTTACATTAGAGTACGGAGTTAATCAAAGCGACCTCTGAAATAAATTATTTATTATTCAGTGGCCAAAAAATTTTTGTCGTTTAACGGTGTTAATCTTAATTATCAGGGAAAGTTATTATAAATATAAAAAGTTATGACTATACCAAGTGCTTTGACGCTTAAATTTAAGATTTTTCAAAAAGTGAGGTTAATCGATTTGTGCAGTGAACGACTCATATGTATATAGTGATTTATACAGGGTGTCCCAGTACAATCGAAAAGGGGGTGATTCTACATGAAAAAACAAATCGAAAATAAAGAATAAAATTTTTGCATTCGAAGCTTCGTTGTTGAGAAAATCGACTTTGAATATTCACCAAGTACACCTAATTTTGGGATGCATCATATTGTACCAGCGTACTCGTTGGATAGGGAAAGTCTATTTTCTCGACAACGAAGCTTCGAATGAAAAAATTTTATTCTTTATTTTCGATTTGTTTTTTCACGTAGAATCATCCCTGCCGTTGCTGGGACACCCTGTATATCATAAATCGTATTAAATATTTAATATTTATTTTCAAAATTCTTTCAAATAGAGAAACAGGAGTAAAACCAAAGTAGAAAATATGTTTTTTCTAATATGTCTCAATAAAAATAAATAAATTTTAAACGATTTCATTATAATTATAATTATAATTAATACGTTGTAACCTTTTTTAGTCACTTGTCTTTGTTTTAACGACATCATAGCGATATATCGATACGTGATTCAGATATCGTTGAGTTATCGATTTTATCGATAATGCATAATCGTGTCGAAGTTTAATATAGGTTAATTTGAATAAAGAATTTTGCAAATTTTATTCTTAAATGATAGAAATAGGTAAAAAGAGACTTATTTTATGAAACAATTTAAATTAGAAATAATTTTGAAAAATATAAAGAAGCTTCCTTTAAATTTAGGTTTACATATTTGCTAGAATTAATGCTCAATAGAATGTAAATTGTATAATTAGTTCTCAGTAGTTCTCAACCGTTTCATCTGACCAAATTAATATATGTTCAACTAACAATTAACTTTGTAAGTACTGTTCATTCGTAGTAATATATTCTATTATTCATGATTCAAAAATTTGATGCAATTTAATTTATTTGATGCAATTTAATTAATTAATTCGCGTACCATAAGTTGAGAATCGCTGTTCCATGTTTCATTCGAACCTTTTAACGATTAGACATACAGCTTTTTATCCGTCTAACATGTTTATCACAAATTACCACGATGTTGTCACCGATAAATAAAGGAATTATATGGCACAAGAGGAAGAGAGATTCGCGTACGAGACGTTTAGAAACCGTGGAAGGAACGCGGTGATAGTCGACGAACGAAAGATCTTACATCACATCTTGCGAAATAGTTTTCACCGTCGTGCCATCGTGTCGGAAGATAAGGATTGACCAAGCGCTCGTCGCGGCACGAAAATGGCCGATCGCTTCAGAGAGTCCGCTATGCCTCCTTGTTAAATTGTCCTCGGTCGGTAAAACAGAACTGTGATATAAGCTCTTTGCTCGCAGGTAATCGCGGTAAAGCATCGTATCTCGCGTACGAGCAGCAGCAATTTGCATCGAAGCTTCGCATTTGTTACTTGTTGATTGTTCTTTGTTGTGGTCGTCGCAAGTGCATAATCTCTCACTTCTAGCCTGCTGCCACGTATCTTTCACGATTTCTTCCGTGTGACATGGCGTCGAGATGACAAGTGATTGAAGTTTCTTGCGTTTTGCGTCCTGGTAGAAGGTTGTTGGCAATTGTCTCTGTGACCTGAGATTGTTTGGATTGTCGCATCAGCATAGATGGAAAAATCGCCGACCTTTTGCCTTTTTTTTCGTATCAGCGTTTTTTCCAGCTTTGATCGCTTAACTTCGATTGATCGTACGCTCGTGCCGTGCATGTTAATTATCGTTCACATTCTGTGTACGCTTTGCATGCTGATATGTGTCCCCAAGTGATCGTTGTTGTTGCTTTTCATCGCTGTTGGCCCTGACCGTGTTTCAAATACGCACACATCTCCTTACAATATTTACATTCGATCATACGACATCCCGTTACATTGGAAAAAATAAACGGCAATCTGATTACCTGTTATACGATACAATCCTGATGTTCGCTCAATGGTCGCAGGGATCTCTAACTTTAACGCGATGGTACTTTTTCATGGTTACACACTTCAGAGTTATATCGTTTATACTATATATGTATCATCGATGTTTTCCTTCCTTTTTTCTTTTGATATTTATCGTTGATTCATCAATCTTTTTTTGGGAAGGGTATTTTAAATATTTTGGTTGTATTGAAAAGAGACAGATGGCGTTATAAGAACTAGTTACTTTTTCATGGTTACACACTTCAGAGTTATATCGTTTATACTATATATGTATCATCGATGTTTTTTTTCTTTTTTTCTTTTGATATTTATCGTTGATTCATCGATTTTTCTTTTTGGGAAGGGTATTTTAAATATTTTGGTTATATTGAACAGACACAGATGGCGTTATAAGAACTAGTTACTTTTTCATGGTTACACACTTCAGAGTTATATCGTTTATACTATATATGTATCATCGATGTTTTTTTTCTTTTTTTCTTTTGATATTTATCGTTGATTCATCGATTTTTCTTTTTGGGAAGGGTATTTTAAATATTTTGGTTATATTGAACAGACACAGATGGCGTTATAAGAACTAGTTACTTTTTCATGGTTACACACTTCAGAGTTATATCGTTTATACTATATATGTATCATCGATAATTTTTCTTTTTCTTTTGATGTTTATCGTTAATTCATCGATTTTTCTTTTTGGGAATGGTATTTTAAATATTTTGGTTATATTGAACAGAGGAAGATGGTATTATAAGAACCAGTTAGTTTTGAGAGGCATTTGATGCAATGGCGACGGTTTTATTGTTAGCTGAATCCCATTATGGAATTCCACTATGAATTTCACTATGGATGGCATATATCGGGTGTCCATGTTGAAACAAGAAATGCGAATTATTTGTAGATGATCTGCTGTATGAAAAAATGATTCACATGCGAATTCAATGGGTTTGGGAGAAATATAGGGTAATTGGTTTTTCTTTAGGTGGGCGCGTAGAGGTTATGTAAAGTTCCACTTTGTTCTTTTAAATCACATTCTCTACGAAAAGGTATTAAGCTTTATATATAGAAAAATTATCAGTTTGGAAGATACTTTAATTTAAATATCATTAATTTTGCCATAGAAACTAAAATAATATTAATAAGTGAATTATGGTTACCTGACAATATCTAAATTAAAATACCTAAATTAATAAGTTTTTGATGTATATAAAGATTAATAGAAAAAGCTGATAACACCAGCTTATGTACTTCAAAGTACAAAAATCATTCGATTTTTAACTACGAATATTTTTATGCATATGGTAACTTACGGATAATTCTCATTTACCGATTAAAATTGGACACCCTATATATGCTTTCAAGAATCGAGTATCCTTTTTCTAAAACCATATGTAGACGTTCTCTACAACATGGAATTATTTTTATTCCCATTTACGTGTTACACGATGATTAATAATAATTAATAATATTTGTGTATATACATATATATGTACTTCTATATTGACATAAACTGCTATCACTTATATGTATATCAAAGTATTTCCATTTATTTAAAAATAATTTAATTTCGTTCAGCGAAAAAATTTAATTTCCTAGAATATCATTTGATTTGAATACTATGGTTTGTAAAGGGGAAGTTTGGCCAATTTGAAACCACAGTAAGTGAATTTTACCAAAATATTTAAATAATATATAAATTTTAATTATTTAATAATATTAAATTATATATTAAATTATTAAGTTATTTAATAATATTAAATAATATATAAATTTTAATTATTTTTTAAAAAGTCTACTAGCTGTATATGACAATGGAATATAAGATTTGTTTTTCTACTTTTCTATATTATAATAGGTATTTCTACTTGTCTCAGTATCAGGAACCTTATTATTAGAGAAACTTTCTTTATCTGATTTGGAATTTAGAAATTAAACGACCTGGAAATCAAGATCTCTGGAAAGGAAAAGGAAAAGCAAAAATTTAAAATAAACAAATGACTCAGAAATTTCGTAGGAAATTTGGTAATTACAAATACCAATTTTATTATTGCATAATATGTTTTACTATACAATGTGTCATAATATTTTGCTATTTAAGAAAAAGTAAAAATTTTAAATAAGAAAAGAAGAAGCAGAAATTTCAAATAATCTAAGACTCAGAAATTTCGTAAAAAGTTTGATAATTACAAATACCAATTTTATTACTGCATAATATGTTTTACTATACAGTGTGTCATAATATTTTGCTATTTATAGGAACAAAGTAAAATAAAAAATCTCTACCTCGTGAAGATTAAGACGATTGCAGATTTCTTATTAATAATTTTGTAAGTAAATTACATTTTATTGAAAAATTGGAAAGTGTAATCACATATTCTTAAGGGATTATTATTTAAAATATTTTAAAATATTTAAAATATAAATTATATAAAAATATATAATGAACGAATTATTTAAAATATTATGTCACTGATTTCTAATCGTGCAAGAAGAAAGAAATTTATCGTTTAATTTAAAAGGTATATTAATTAGGATGATGATTTTGTAAAAGATTTTGAAACAATTGGAATACGATTTAAGTGTAATACAATTTAAGTGTAATACAATTTATTAATTAATTTTTTATTCTATATCAAATTCCAGAAATCAATTTTATAATATTTTAATGTGTATACAGTCGATTATAAAAATATTCAAATACACGTACAATTTAATTATTCGTTTCGTTTCTTTCGCTCTCTGATTCTGAAGAAATTATTATTTCTTCATTTAAAATTAATTAATTCAAAATTATTATACTCTATATCAACTATACTCTAGCATAATATAATATTCTTTGTGTACATTATATATTTCTTTAAATGGCAGAATATAAAATTCAAGTTAGATATGAGCTTGAATATTTTTGTGATTGACTGTAGTTGCAATGACCATAAAGAATTAAATCTGTGCAGATTCAATGAAAGCCAATTTATTTAGATATTTTAGAGTGACCCATATGTCTATATTTTCCGAGTTTCATTTTATTTACTCACTACTAGATTTCGAGTATTTATGCCTATGTAATATTTTGAAACATGCAAAGTACATACAGTACAATAATGTATAGAAAGTACCGTGTACCTATAAAATATTCAGTATTTTATTATTTTATTTATTACTTAAATTACGGTATAAAATAGTTTACAAATAATGCGTATAATAATTTAAAAACAAAATAATTGTTTGTATATAATTAAATTTAAATAATCCATTGCCAACAAGTAAGCTTAAATAATATACCATAACAATTTGTTCAAAATTGTTAATTGATGGCTACTGATTTCTGATTTTCATATTAAAACGAAAATTATGACCAACCATAATTTTTTTATGGACATGAATATCTATGTTAGTTATAGGGATTTAAAATTTATATTGCATTTTATTATACTTAATATTATTATGCCTAACATACTTAATATGATACCTAAAATTATTATGCCTAATATACTTAATATTATACCTAAAATTTAAACTGACAATAATTCTTTTATGGAAGAAAATAAAATTTTAGTTAGAAGGGTTTAAAATTCAAGCAGTATTTGCAAGTAAAACGCGTTTAAATAAATTACAATAAACTACTATAGTATCTTATTATAATATTATTATTCAATCACTATCATCATGTATGATAATAGATAGCATTTATTTATTATTTCCCAATTCTTTATTTATCCATTATTTATTAGTTTCCAATTTTTTAATTTCTAAGTTTCTATCTGGTTATTTGTTATTTATTAATTTAAGTTACAGTTAATGGCAAATTTTTATCGAATAAAATTAAATTTCGTTTGTAAAAGTTTAAAACCCAAATTGTATTCGCAAACAATATGCATTTGCATTAACTGTAATAAATTATTATCATATTTTATTATAGTACTACTATGTTACCACTAAATATTCTCTATAATACTATATAATTATCTATATGTTATTCTAATTCGAAACATTTATATAAATATGTACATAATAATTTATATAATATTATATAGCAATTATAACAATTTTTAGTATCTAATTTTCATAAATAATTTTTCTACCGAATTAAATAAAATTTCTTTTACAGAGATTCAAAGCCCAAATTGTACTCGCAAGTAATATTCATTTGCATAAACTATAATAAATTATTATCATATATCCTTATAGTACTATTATGTTACCATTAGACATTCTACATCTACATACGTGCCTATAATTATGAAAGTGGTCTAAGTCATATATTTTTTGATTCGAGATATTTAATAGATAAATTAAAAAATATTTTTATATTATGCAACATTTTAATTTAGAATTTTATTAGTCTGAATAATGAAAATTTATTATGAATGTAAAATTTTATGTGAATCTCATACAAAAATGTTGTTTTCAAAGTTTGAATTGACTTAGACCATTTTCAAAATTAAAAAATTTTATGTGAATCTCATACGAAAATGTTGTTTTCAAAGTTTGAATTGACTTAGACCATTTTCAAAATTAACCATTATTCGTCAAACATTGTGTTACCATTATATGTGTTATCATTATCATTGTCGGATGATTTATAATAACTGATAAACTCAATTTTTTTAAATTTTTGACTTAGACCACTTTCATAATTAACACTAAATAAATTCCATGTAATGTTGAAATAACAACCACTATCTAATGGTTCATTTTTGACAATATTGTGAAAACTGCATTGAATTAACCCTTTGCACTCTTTGGATTTTTTGGCTAGAGAAGAGTAGAAAATCAAAGATTCTCTACTAAAAAGCGGACGATACTTTTTTCAGCAGTAAATAAAGAATTGTATAATAACAGAATTGTAGAATTATTTGATTTCGATACTTCGCATACTGTTACATTACATTAAATTTGATATATTAATTAACATCGATCTTCCAAATTTTATAAAATGGTGAAGGTCATCTTTCGTGTGCAAGGGGTTAATTTAGTTTAAAATAATGCGGTATGGAATAACTGATAAACTCATTTTTTTTTAATTTTGACTTAGACCACTTTCATAATTATGGGCATATATGTACTATTCTAGTTAGAAATTTTTACCAATGTTTATATGATAATGTATATAATAATATCACATATTAGCATTTAATTTCCATGACGAAGTTAAAATTATAACGGTCGATCAGTTTTGTATCGACTGAAGTAAAATTTCGGTTATAGAGATTCAAAAATGCAAGCTGTACTCGCAAGTGAAACGGGCAGCTTCCATTCTCGCGTGACGTGCTCTGTTTGAAGAAAAAGGTAGAAGTGGTAGAAGAGGTTGAAAAAGGGTGGAAAAAGGAGAAGTCGCATTAAATCGTTTGATCTCTTCCCAAACTTCTCTTTTTCCTATAACGACGACACGCGAACGCGGACAAAACCGTGTAAAAGGTCTCACCCAACTGCATTAAATGGAGCGACTGTCTTTTGATGGTAGAAATCTATAGGGTGATAAATCGCGAAAAAAGGATATCGCCACACATTCTTATGCTTATAGTTTTCGACATTCGATTTTTCTTCGAGTCTTGTTTCTATACCCGAATTTTGTAATGAATTCCATAATCGAAGCCGAACTTCGTGCCTTGAATATTTTTGCCATGAAAATTGACATTTTTGCCACGAAATATTTGACATAAATGTCAAATTGTTATATTTCTATGTATAAATAATTACCATAGCAAATCTCATAAAAATGATACGTCGATTGTCAAAATATCTTTTTCCTTTTCTAATATTTGTAAATTTTAATGGAATCACGTTTTAAATTTTAAATTTTAATATTTTTGATAGAAAACAAAATTTTAGAAAATTGTAATATTACAAATTTAATACTTTAAATAGGATCATGCATGACATAATTATTAAAATTCGTTTCATATGAAAATCTGATTTCTTGTTTTTGGTATTAGGAACACAAATGAAATCATGATAAAGAAATAATTATTTTTTATGTCATGCGTTTTGAATTTTCCTGTTTGTATATTATTTATTATTTATTATTTATTATTTACATATTATATATTATTTACTCAAACTACCATCCTGTTAGGTTTCAAGGGGTTAAAAGAGTCAAAGATTACTATTTTTCTATTAAATCCACTTAATCAAGCATATTGTTTTTTATTAGATCCTGAAAATCTATTAAGTAGTTTATTTATAATTATTATTCTAAAATATTTTGCCCCCTGATATCAAAAAATTTAGTTTATACCAAACAATATTTTTACATTTTGGAAATTATTTTGTACATATTTGTAAAAGGTGTTCCCCCAATTTTAAGACGGTTTAAAAATATGCAATACTGAATCTAGTATATTTTCCAATAATTTTAGCTATGAATAATTCAATAATTTCTATTCTAATTCTAATTTCTAATAATTTCTATAATTTCTATTCTAATGGAAATAGAGTCTGATATATACATAATAGTAAACAATTTCATTATCAAAAAGTTGTAACTGGCATTTTATATTTATTGCTTTCATTAAATAATATTCATATTACTTGTCCATTTGCTGAATTAAAATTCATCACAAAATACTTGTTTGGAATTTTATACACATTGGAAGTATATATACTTGAAAAAGTCTAGAATATTATTTTTCAATACAAATTACTCCTAAGGGTGGATCAAAATTATTATCCTAATTTTGAATAACATTTCAAAAAAGTTTGCCCTTATTTTTCTAAATACCTTGCTTTCGAAATAAATTTTAAAAAGGACAAGTATGTCAGTGTAATATTTTACACACTTGTATTATTCTATACACATATGCTATTTTGTTCCTATGAAAGCAAAGTGAACTCTGTGAATTTAACCCTTTGCACTCGGCGATTTTTCGTTATAGAAAAATAGTAATTCGAGAAGCTTCTGCCATGAAATGGTAAATTAGAAATATGCAAATTAAGACGTAGAATTATTTTACATCGATATTCCACGCATCGTTGGGTAATTTTAAATTTGATATATCAATTAACATCGATCTTTAGAATCTAATTAAATGGCGACAGAGGGTCTCTCGAGTGCAAAGGGTTAAAATTTCGGCAATCATTTCTTTGCATATTTATTCTCTGAAATTTTCTTCAAAATTTTTATAGTATTTCTTGAACTATATAGACCATTAAAATTTTCTCGACTAATTATTCCATATACTGTATTACAAATATTATTCGATACTGTAATTAATTGGATTTATTATTTAATTTAAAATTGAATAATAATTATAATTATCCAGTTTAATATGTAATGAACTAATTACGTGTTTGGTGCAACAAAATTTTTCTTTGCTCTATCCATTCAGAGAGTACATACACGCTGTTTAGACTGTCGTACAGTGGTACCACTTCTCGACCATCTTCGCCAT
>NW_016909094.1:882252-885613 GCF_001483705.2 Eufriesea mexicana
TTTTTTAAACGGTTATCTAGTACGATGCAATTACATAATTAATTTATCATAAAAAATACATCTTAAATTTTAAATCAATTTTCATAAATGATGTTAATTATTATTACTTTTGTACTTCTTTACTTTATAAATCTTTGAGCTATTGTCATCTGATTCCTTATCCGACTCGCTGCTTTGTATTTCCAATTCTAGGTCTTCAGTTGCGTCTTCTATTATTCCATCTTTCGTCCAATATTCGTGTTCCAGTGTTTTTACGTGTTTACAAAATCCTTTCCAATCATATGGTGTCGTTTCGTTTATTGCCTGGCGTAGTAGTGCTTTCAATTCATTGTAAGTTAACTCTGAGACAACGTTTCTTTCGCGGATATCTTACGCCTATATTAACGTATCCCGTTACCGAACTTGGAGATAGTAGTTTTGGGATATAGAAGAGTGGGTATTACTAGTGGAATACCCCTCTTGCCCCGCAACCGAACGAGATGACTTCTTTTCAGCAACGTAGAGTAAGCACGCTGTGCCTTCCTCTCTCGAACGCACAGTATCTAGCAGGCCCTGGGTTAGACGCGGGATATTATAGAAAAATCGGCAACTTCCGTTTTTAGAGACTTGGTAGTTATAATTAATGAAAAAATTAATCAGAGATTTTGTTTTATTTTAAATTTTTAAGCATTTATATCATTAAAAGCCAGATATGGCAATATTCATGTTCGTGACTGTATGTCTAATTTTAGTCTGCTTTAGGTGGACTGACCCAAAATTAAAACGAAATTTAGACAGTACTATTTAGCGTTTTTCTCAAAAAATTTTCATAATATTTAGCATTTTATCTTGGTTTATAGAAATTTAAAAAGAAATTTAGAAATTTTGGTTTATAGAAATTTATACAAATTTACTGAAACTACAAACAGAAAACTCAACAAACAAGAAGAATCATTTCAGACAGTACTATTTAGCGTTTTTGTCCAAAAATTTTCATAATATTTAGCATTTTACCTTGGTTTATAGAAATTTAAAAAGAAATTTAGAAATTTTGGTTTATACAAATTTATACAAATTTATTGAAACTACGAACAGAAAACTGAACAAACAAGAAGAATCATTTTAGACAGTACTATTTAGCGTTTTTCTCCAAAAATTTTCATAATATTTAGCATTTTATCTTGGTTTATAGAAATTTAAAAAGAAATTTAGAAATTTTGGTTTATAGAAATTTATACAAATTTACTGAAACTACAAACAGAAAACTCAACAAACAAGAAGAGTCATTTCAGACAGTACTATTTAGCACTTTATCGTGGTTTATAGAAATTTAAAAAGAAATTTAGAAATTTTGGTTTATACAAATTTATACAAATTTACTGAAACTATGAACAGAAAACTCAACAAGCAAGAAGAATCATCACCGAATGAATCGCGAAAGAGATCCAAATGTTACATATGTCTAGGTAACCGTAACAAATATAATATGAAATGCTCTAAATTTACATGTAAGTAAATTATGATTAAACATAATATTGTAGGGAGTAGTGAGAGTAGTGGAATAGGGATGGAGGTCTCGAGCCTGCATTAGTGGAATATAATTGTTGGGGTCTTGAGAGACCCAGTTATCTCTGAGCGAGGGACCATTTTTGAGCGCGTCAAACTGTCTGCCTCCTTAACTCGTGTGAAATCTATTTGTCCTCTTTCTTCGCATTTTTTATCCGAGTGGAGTGACAAATAATGGTTCACTTTCATTCGAAGGACCATTTATCTTGCTGCTCGTGGTGGATTAGTTTCAATAACGCGTCTTAAAATATTATCGTCGATGGTGCTTCCACTTGCTATCGATGGTCCTCTATCTTCGCTACGTTTTGCTGTGAAAAATCGCTCGTCTCCGACTTTATGTTACCATCTTCCGATACTTAAACTTCGTACAATCATGTAAATCTTGGTGTTTACATAATCCTGTCCACGCGGTAAATTTATATTCGTAGCAACTGTTTTGGCAGATTTCCCGGATTGCGGAAAATAAAAAGATTGTCGCGCGGGTATAGTGATTATTCACTGTGGTTATTAAGAAGGTTTCAGTGTTTTTGTTGTAAATTTTGTTTACATTCTGAGTACAGAATTGGATTTTCTTCTTTTCTAATGTAGCTAATAAACTTTGGCTATGTATAATTATTTATCTGTAATTATTTGATTTAATTAAATACTCATAGTGAAATTGGAAATTTGTAATTATATTTTGTTCTTTTTTAATTTCTCGTTGATTATTGTCTATGTGACTGTGTAGTTCTAATTGAATTTGTAATGGATTTTTTTATTTTATTTGAAATGTTAAAATTTTGAGGAAGTTTGTAATATTAAAAATATTAAAATTTGAAGAAATTTGTGTACAACAATTGTAATAAAATTTAAAGAAATTTGTAGAAACCAAAAATATTGAATTTTAAAGATGCATGTGGCAATTAAAGGTATTAAAATTCAAGGATGTCTATGAAAAATAAAAATATTAAGATTTGAAGAAATTTATGTAAAACAGAAATATTAAAATTTGAAGAAATTTGTATAAACCAAAAATATTGAATTTTAAAGATGCTTGTGGCAATTAAAGATATTAAAATTTAAGGATGTTTATGATAAATAAAAATATTAAAATTTAAGATAGATTATGATCAATGAAGTTATCAAAATTTGAGGAAATCTTAAGTCATCAATCATTATCTTGGACATTTATCAATTAACATGTTTTTAGTTAACTATACATGAATAAAACTAAACAGGTAAATTCTTGTACAATGTTGTACATTATTATACATTTCATTATTTTGATTATTTATTTCTTTAACATTTTTAAAAATTTTCCTATTCAACTGCTTTCAGATTAATTTGTATAATATTTATTTTTTCTTTCAAATATCGTGTTTGACATTTCATTCTTTTTTTTTTTTTTTTTGATAAATTCATCATGTTTTACGATAGTCATTTTTCATTTTAAACATTCTTCCGTGTCATTGAAATCAATAAAAAAAGAATTAGGTTCCTGCAGTATTAATAATACTATATGTATTGCATAAAATCAACTTCAGAACGTGGAATTTTAAATAATAGCAATCATTTACAGGATTAGTCAAATAATTTTTAAATAAATATTACAATAAATTTCCCAAATAAATATATAGTATACCGATTAGTTATTGTCCGAATAAAATATTTGATTAAGATTGATTTATTCGAATAACCATATGGGAATAAATATTTAAGATAATTCAATATTCAAAATATAATATTCATGTAAAATCTAATCTTCGGATCGAATCAATTAATTCCAAACTGTGATATGAATATCATATTAATTTATTTGTGCAACATAGAGACACTC
>NW_016909094.1:885970-919608 GCF_001483705.2 Eufriesea mexicana
TAAATTGTTATTTATTAGGATTATCGGATTATGAGTATATACTTTATTAAATATTTTCTAAATTTTATTTATTAAAACAGGAAAATATATCTATACTGAACGAACTTAAAAGCAGTTGACCTCGTACATGCTGAGGGCTTAGGGTAGAAATTCGTTTAGGCTACAGACCCTTATTTTATCTCTTAGTATATACACTCATACGCCCTTGTTGCTCGAACCTAAGTTCTTAGAACTAGCTTTTCTCACGAGAAATTAATTATTGAAAGTAAACTCCTCGTTGGACGTATAATAAATTCAACACCTGTAATTCGATTAAAAGATCATCGAATTCATGAATCTGGTTGATGAAACGTATATTTCTGTAAATAAGTACTTACTGAAAACGAACCGAATGATTCTGCATTTATTCGAAGTGATGGACAACTTTGATACGAAAAGCATATCAGTTTGTTCCATATTTGAAAAAGCACGGGGCATCGAGCACAGTATCGAATCAAATCCTAAAGCCAAACCGAATACTATGCATAGGCTTTGCGTTCATCGCTGCAAAAAATATTTATCTCGATAACAAAATGAAACAGGTCCACTGTGAAGATAAGGATTATTTTTATTCAGGATTACTTTTGTGCAAAAATATATTCACTATGCTTACTTTATCTTAATTTACAGTATAATTTAAAAAAAAGGAAAAAATTTACATACGTGGAAGAATAAAAAATATAAGAATCTTTATCTTTATGGGGGAGAAATATAAAATAATAATATAATAATAATGATATAAAATATGTTAAATTATAAAATATTATAAATTTATAAAATATAAAATATTTATCAACATTTTATTTTAAAGTTTAATTCTTTTAGTTTTTAGCCTCTGATTGCAAATTATTTTATTATTAAGGTAATTTATTATTATTAAACATGATGGAAGCATTGTGATTTTCTTTTGCAAATTTAAAATCGACTTGAGAAATTGGAAATGGAGAGGAACGTGGGTCTGATTGATTCATTGATTAGAAAATGAGTCCATCTTCGTCACGTAATAAAATCATGAATTTTCGTTATTAGTAGAAAATGCCACGCCTACAAATCAAATTATATACCGTGTCTCCGACTTTAATTAAGAAACTCCCAGATAATTTAAGACAGGAATTCTCTGGAAGGAATGTGTGTCTGATTGATTCATTGACCGATTGAAAAATCAGTCCATCTTCGTCACATAATAAAATCACGAAACTTCCTTATTAGTAGAAATTGTCACATTTACAAATTATATTATATACAGTATCCCAGACGGCACATGTCCATCCCTTTAAAAATGGAGGAGAGTGGTTCTGATAGAAAATCCCCAAAATTTTAATAATTCGAATATCCTCTATTTAATGGTATTAATTTCCGAGCGGAAATGGGTTTTTTATGCAGGAAGTTGAAATCTTTTAATGGAACGTAGTATTTTTTTTTACATTTTCGAATTGTAGGCCAAAAAAATATAAGCTTCGTTCCCGAACATTTTTCCGGAGATGTGGGTATCGACCAGGAAACGACCAAAAGAAGTGGTCTGGGATGCTGTGTATAGTATCATCTGATAAAGACATCGAACAGGATATACAGACACTAACGACCATTAGAAAAGCTAGATATAGATACATATTGTAGTTAGATATACAGGCAGTCTCCTATAACGCGATTAATTCGTACTGCGTTATATGGAAACCGTGTTATAAGAAAATTAGAATTAATTAAAATCTGGCAATGCGTTCCATGTAAACCGCGTTATGGTAAACATAGTAATAAGACAAATCAGATTAATTTATACCGCGTTATATGGAAACCACTGCCGCGCTATATAGGAACCGCGTTATATGAAACTCAAAAATAATACAAATTCATCGAATTCGTACCGCGTCATACGGAATCTCAGAAATAAATAAATTGTACATAAATCAGACCTATATAAAAATTGCATTCTCAGAGTATCAAGTTGCGATTGATACGGTTAATAAATAAAATTTTATAATAGAAATGGCAATGAATATGCAGATTTTTACATATTTGAATTTAGGTTTATCGAATATAATACATAGTTCGTATAATAAAATTATAACCTAAAAAAATTGTTTCCAACGAAAGAATTTAATTTGATACATATTAGCGACGTATCCTAATTTAAAATAGGATTCTAACGTGTTAAAATTAAACGGTTTATTACTTTGTTTTATATAATTATCTTTTGGGCGCATATCAAAAGCCCTTATTTACACATTGCGTACCGCTCACGAGTTTTCTCGCGTTTCGCGCGCCATCTGTTATGGACCTTAGATGTCGCTGCACTGTCTCGTCAAAACGTGCGGACCCTGGCGTGTGTCTAGAGATTTCTGTGCAGTACGCAATGTGTTATAATCTTTTCTAAGAAGATTACCTTGTTTCACTTTGTCGGTTGGACAGAATGGTGCAGCCAATGCACAAATATACAAATTATAAACAGAAGGTAATGGGGTGGGGAATGCCAGAAAGGCAAAAAGGCGATCACCAAGAGACGATCCGTCAGAAAAAGGCACAGAAATGTAAAGATTTACTTCAGCAGAGGGAATTGTCATTAATAATTTAACCCTTGACAATGCCGGTCTCACACACCGATATCGAGCAAATGAAAAGTTCACTGTCAGTCCCTAGAGTCCACGTTGTCCAAACGAAAAGTCTACTGTTAGTCCCCAGAGACCGACGTAGCACTCAACGTGTTAAGCGACGTTCTAATTCTTTAGCCAAATCCAGTCCTTCTTTTACATCATAACTGAAGTTTGAAACGAATTCTTTATCCGTGTTTTCTTCCACAAATGCATTTGAGGTAGACTCGTGAATTAATTTCACCAATTCCTCTGTTGCGTGCCTAACACTACAACTCGCACGATGGGAGTTTTGTGGGGTTGTAAGGCCCGTTTACACGAATGCGACAATGTTGTTGGGATGCGGTCCACTCTAAATTAATAGAGCTAGACCTGGTTAGAGTTGAACTAAAGAATTCTGACGTGTTGCTGTCTCTCGCGCTGAGTTGATCGTCGTGGGTCTTGACTGATAGTCTGGTCGTGATGCTTGTGAGATTGTGAGATTGTGATGTTTTCGTGAGATTTTTAGGAGAACTCCTCGTGACTGCTGTCCCGGTGGTTTTATAAGTTTCGTGTGTCTACTGATTGGTTGGTGTGAAATGTAAGTGGTGAGCGTGTGTCTTCCTATTGGTTGTGAATAATATTGGAGGTGTGTGATAGCTTCGACGTCTTTCTGTGGTGGTGGGTGTTTAAATAATTTGGGTCCTTATGCCTATCGTCTTAAGGGTGATATATTGGTCCTTGCTAAGGTTCACCCAAGTGGTGACTAGGTGATACCAAGTGTACACGAATCAAGGGACGCTGGCAATAAGGACATAAACAGTCCTCCACTTAACTTGGGACGTTCGGTTCTGGGGCAGCAACAATGGTAAATGAGGTGTTGAACGAAGACGCTACCCCGTGAATCTCTGACAAAGCTGTATTTATTTCGCGGTAACAAGTATACCGCAGAAGATCACACAGACTCCAACTGTTCTGCACTCCGACTATGACGACTGCTTCAGTACTCTCTCGAACTAACCATCGACTCTAACGACTAACTCGACTGATTCTACTAACTTCTACTAACTCGTGGCTACATCGGCGTTAGTTTTCTGTTTTTTAACCCATTTGCATTCAGGCGCGGAATATTCCACGAGCCACGACTGTCGTCTATCACCTTTCTTCCATTATCAGTTGCTGAATATTCTTCGTATACCACAGATCACGTTTGATCCCTTTTGTGAGCATCTCACCTACACCAATTCATTATATTCTTAATAAGTTTTACTTTTGTTGTGAAAGTCTTTTTAACTGCCATTATGAGCAAGTACTGATACTGTCGTCACCGAGTGCGGAATAATCCGCAGGCCGTGACTGTCTTCTATCACCGAGCGCGGAATAATCCGCGAGTTGATTTTTTTTCCATTATCAGTTGTTGAATATTCTTCATATGCCACAGATCACATTTGATCCTTTTTGCGAGCGTCTCATCTTAAACTTTTTTTTCGAAGTAATTCTTCTGCATCTACGTGGTTTATATCTGAAAATCCTTCACTGCTCGAAGCTGAAGCAATGTTTACTATTGCCACAGATAAATTTTACACGCCATTTGAGTTATTGGAATTTTCTTGCACGAAGATCGCGTTATAAGACTGCATTATAGGAGAACGATCTCAATCTTCGCATCGCGGTGTAAAAGCACCGCGTTATTGGAAACTTGACTGTATTAGAGTCATAAAGAGCGATATCATAGTAAATTGTAATATCGTAATCATAGGATAGGGCAGGATAAATTTTGGTTATTAATTTAAGGTAAAAAGAATAACGATGTAATTTATCCTGTCGCCATTTGTTATCACTAGCCTAAAAGTAGGGGTTTTGGAAACAAGTGCGGACTGAGGCAGAGTGAACAGAGTATTCTCTTGTCCCTCGAGACTTCCTTCCAGCTTTCTACGTGGTACCGATCGTCTTGATCTATAGGCTATTGCTAAATTGTAAATTATTTCGGGGATAGTAAATGTAGACGGAAAGTAAGAGTCGAGAAAGTCAAAGAACGTTTCTCTTTTAATAAAATTAAAACTTACAAGGCTACAATTTTATTTTAACTATCGTTGTGACATTTACTATCGTATGAAAATTTTGGACGTTCCTTCTTGACGAAATGTATTTTTTTATGTCACAAAAATATGGGTAAAATGATTCGTAATGGTTCTATCCTTTACGATCATTACAATTATACGTAGTGGAATATTGAATTAAGTATTTAACTAAATTAAATTAATTTAAGTTCTCACTTAGGATATGAATTTAGTTTTACAATTTCGCAAAATTAATTTAATTCAATATTCGAACTTAAATTAAATTAATTTAGAACATCCAATTTATTTTGATATTCTACTATATATATTAAATATATCAAAATTGATTTTCAAATTTAATATACTACAACGAAATTGGTTTTTGTAATTACATCATTTTTAATGAAATTCACAGTTTTATTCTTTGTGAAGCTATTTATTTAAAGACTAACTAATTTTTAAGTTATGAATCAGATAAAGAAAGTTCTTCCAAACTGGAAGAAAGATTATCGACATAAATTTAGGTAGAAATATTTAATACAGATATATTATATAGTAACATACTATTGGTAAAATTTTTATTATTTAGATAATTTATATATAATTTATAGTTCATTAAGTTTATAAGAAGGTATGACTATCATTTTTAATCGAATTAAATATTAATTTTCTGTTTATTTATAGCAATGTTCTTCAATTTTTTCTGTCTCATTGCACACATAATTTAAGTGCTAAAATTCTAAAATATCGACAAAGAATATTATATATTTTTTTAATATATGGCAAATGAAAAGAATTAACAAGGATCATTTCATATTTATGTATAATTTTGAAAATTTTACGTATAATGGAAGCACAAAAATATTTACATTATAATTTTCTTAGACATACAAGAAAATTTACAAGAAGTTGTCTACTTTTCCTTCAATTTTTTATTTGTTAGTGTAAAAAAGAGCAATTAAAAAGGAAACTCCGATTAGATAATTAGACATCGTATGTTTTAGAAATTCTCAAATCACGCGTCAAATTATTACGACACACTGGTGTACTGTAGTATAGCCATTGAAAATCACTAATTTATACTAATGGTAAATTAATGGTACTACGGTACCATTAATTATAATATAAAAGATGACGAATGGTACTAATTTACACTTCGATTAAATTCAAGTACCGTCGCAACAAATCAGCCAAAATGGCTGACCGAGTACTACAATATATTCCAATAATGACCTAATCGTGCCTCGCAAGCCAAACATATTGATAATTAAATGATACATGAAAAAGGTTTCTACGTATTAATACCTATTATATAATATACAGAGTGTTCATTTCAAAATTTTACCTCTAAACATCTAAAAAATTATGCATTTTCGAAAAAAGGGAAAAATAAAGAAATTTCTCAATGCAAAGGGGGATGTCCTATTTATTCGTTGACTGTTTTCAAGCTTATTTCATACTTATTTTGTGAGAAATGGAATATGCAGAGTGCCCCAGTAACGAAAGTACAAGAGGGTGATTCGACGAATAGAAACGAATCGAAGCAAAAGAATAAAATTTTTTGATTCGAAGCTTCGTTTTCGAGAAAATCGATTTTGAATATTCACCGAGTACACGTGCACTTAATTGTCTTAGATGGATAGACCATTGATACATCAATATCGGTGGCACAATTAATAATGGGTCAATTGTACGTGAAAAAACAAATCGAAAATAAAGAATAAAATTTTTCCATTCGAAGCTTCGTTGTCGAGAAAATCGACATTGAATATTCACCGAGTACACGTGCACTTAACTATGTCTTAGATGGATAGACCATCGATACATCAATATCGGTGGCATAATCAAGGGTGGGTTGATTCTACGTGAAAAAACAAATCGAAAATAAAGAATAAAATTTTTCCATTCGAAGCTTCGTTGTCGAGAAAATCGACTTTGAATATCCACCGAGTGCGCTGATCTACTGATGGTCCATCCCCCTTAGCCAAAGTTAAGTGCACGCGCACTCGGTGAATATTCAAAGTCGATTTTCTCGAAAACAAAGCTTCGAATCAAAAAATGTTATTCTTTATTTTCGATTTGTTTTTTCACGTACAATTAACCCATTATTAATTGTGTCACCGATATTGATGTATCGATGGTCTATTCATCTAATTGTAAGACATAATTAAGTGCACGTGTACTCGGTGAATATTCAATGTCGATTTTCTCGACAACGAAGCTTCGAATCAAGAAATTTTTTTTTTTTTTTCTTCTATTCGTTTCTGCATATAAAACTATCCCTTTCCCAGTTCTACCACCATTACTGGAACACCCTGTATATCTATGAAATATTAATTTAGCATTTCTTGTAAACGAAATATAGCTCTTGTGCAACAGTGAAGCTGCTATAATAGTATATACATATATTATACACAAATACAAACTACGATTCTCCAATACATCACAGGTCGTTACACCAAACTAACTTTTGTCAAAACATATCCAAATCCTTCGTAATGCCTTTCGATTTATCTTATGTGTATCTTCTCACTATATCTTCCTCCCTCTTACGAACTGAAACGTATCCACGAACAATGGGTCACGAAATATTTTTAACTGCAACGTCGGGAAGGACAGAAGTGTTCATTGCGTAAAATAAATTCGTGCAAACGGTGAGGAAGTAGCCGTAAATTAAAAAAACAGCACGTGGATCGAAGGTCTGCGGTGTGGAAGTTAATGTTGAACAGTTGGAGCTCCCTGTGCCATGATACTAAAAAATAACGTATGCGATCTATAAATAACGGGTCGGATGAAAATTATTTTAACGATGATACAATATACTTACACGCACGTACAGCACACGAACCCGGGGTGTAATAGCGAAGTACGTTGATCATTGTCGTCACGGGATCCGTAAGCCATGAATTTTTGAACAGTGTAACCATATCTCGAGCTTCCCCGTGTCATTTATTCTCAGTACATTCGGTGTCATTAACGTGCCGTAATTTTCTCTACACGTGTTTCTTTATACGATTTTTCGGTTTCATACTTTGTATCTCTTGATTCATTCGTTTTTTCAACACTGTTTCTGTCATTCTTACTCAACCTGTCTCTTCTATCTGTCTGTCACTCTCTCTCACTCTCTCTCTCTCTCTCTCTCTTTCTTGTCTCGACTCTTCACTTTGTGTTCCAATCGCGTACGAACATTCGACGAGTGGTGGGGGAAATGAACGGCGCGCGCACACGAGCTACAGACGCGTGCCAGTCTCAATATGCCGGATTGAATATCGTCGCGTTGACACGTCCGTTGAACCGAAGGGAAGAGATTAATTTGAAAACGAAAGAAAGAAAAGAAACGAAGAAACAGGAAAAAAAAACGAAAATGATAAATACAACCGTCTCCCACATGTAATTTGCGTACGATTTGCGTACTATTAATATCTCTCCGTTAGCCGCTGTAGATAGACACCTTTATTTACCCGATACCCAGATACCCGTGCCATTCAGATTCCAGGTAGACTATTATTTTAGAGACATATATATGAGATACGTAACAACAATATTACAGATACCGCTAATACCGATAGCTAGTGTGTACTTGTGCAACCAGCCGCTGAAGTTCCTTTAAGATTTTTAACCTTACTTATATTTAGAGATTATACATTATATATATCGTATAATGTATATACATTACATGCATATACATTATATTTACGCTTCGCCGTTACTTCTTTTTTTTTCTTTTTGTACTTTCCGTTCTCTTTTCTCCTGGTTTCTTTTCGTCCGAATATACGTTAACCGTGACATTCTGCAACGACAGGTATTCTTCCGCGGCGCTACTTTTACTTTCCGTTTGATCGTAATCAACATGACTGAGATTCGAAGATGGCGCTCCATGTGTTTTCTCTTTCGGCCCGGTGTAGAGCGAACGACGTGATGTCATCGTTGCGATTTCAAAGAGATGACGCTGCGCGATTCGCAGCTCTATATTTGACAACTATAGGAGAAAGATCATAAGTCACGTTTCTCTTTTCTAGTAAAGCAATTTTCTGCGTTCGATACTCTGTCAACTATTTGTCAACTTCCATTGCAAAGTTGGATAATATATGTGATATTTAGTTTATTATTGGTGTCTATAATAAATAAAGAATTTCGTAATATTTCATATATCGGAATGTCAGACTAAATTACACGTATTGAAATATTATCGGATAAATTAAAGCTACCTTTTATTTCATTTTGAAATTAAATAACTTTCTTCGTCAACAGCTCGAAATATTTATTTTCATACTTTGAATTTTGTTTTTCGTTTCTTACAAAAATTTGTAGATACATTATCTAGTTTTAAAAGTAGTTTTATCTATAACAGTTTCCTTTTCCGACTATATGTGTATGCCACAGTAAGCTATTTATTATTCATTTTAACTATCGGGTAACAAAAAATTTGAAAGTCAAACTGAACCTATTTTCCTCGCGCAGTTTCCATTTTTAATGCGGTGGCAGCGCATGCGCTGTATCATTAGAAATATAAACCTTCGGATTACACGTCGGTGATAGAAAATCGTAACGTCGTATTGTTCATCTGCACCTTATGCCTCTGTTGTTCGTCTGTAAGACCAGATGCAGACGAGTAATACGAACTCGTCGCACTTTTATATTTCTAGCGATTCAATGCATGGGCGCGCGCAATCTCGCGACGATGTACGCGACGGTCGAGTTTCCAACTCAGTAAATATACGCATTTCTAAAGACGAACATCGACGGAACGATGAACCCAGAATCTTCTGTTATTTTTTCAGGAGCGTATTTATACGCTAAGTGGGCAAAGATTTTTCGGTTCGCGTGTATACCGTACCGCTTGGTGTCTAAAATATGACTGTTCGTCGCGGATGCCATAGCACGAGCGTTGCCGCGTCTATCGACGCTGCTTCATCGGTGCAAAGCGATGCGGCGTTGTATCTCGTTTACACAGGGCCCTATGCTTCCGTTATTCGCCTGCACGGCCATTGCACTAGCGACGTTGTGCGTTACGCTAGGTTTATGCTTCTAACGGTGCAAGGCACGTATAGCGTGTAATAACGGAATCTTACGGATTATATAGCGGGCTTACATCATTAAAAGCACAAACCAGGAATGGTACAACGTCACCGGGGCGAAACTGTTACGATTTCACGTCGTTTGTCTGCATCAGGCCTAAGAAGCACACGATATTTCGAATGACGAAAGACGAACACTGGTTTTCACTAATTCATACAGGGTGTCCCAAAGAGATTGGATAAATATTTTATCTATCGAAATAAAAAGCAGAAATTTACAAACATATAATTTAATTTCTTTTTATAGTTAACAATAACGTGTTTATTTGTGTCTATTTTAAAGATCAGGTTTCAGAATGATTTTTCTACTGATATTAATTTTCATTCGCTCCTGTTATAGTTTTACGTCATTTTGGATAATATCCAACATATTAGGTGGTAAAGCAAATGTGGGCCATCTTGTATCGTGTATGCTAATTTAAATTCATTGAATTTTTATTTATGAGCTCGCTTAGAAGTTATTATGTATACGACTTTGATAGGAAGCAGAAGGGTACATAGTTATTACGTTATGGTTGCTTGTGAAGATATTCGTGCTGATTTCGCCAATTTGGAATAACTTCGGAAATTTATGGCAGGACACATTTATAAATCTGATGAAGGATACTCCGAACACGTACTTGGAATTCATCTTTCTGACGTTAGCATTCGATTATGGACACATGTTTATGGCAAGGAAGTGTAGGATTGGTCGACCTCCTCCGCAGTATATTCCAGTAAGCCTGTAATATACTGTCTCTATTATAAATTAATGTAATAGAACTGTGTTGAAGTAGCGAATCACGTCTCGGGAAATCGTAACTTGTAGACATGCACTGTATTTACTATATTTTAACCCAACTGTACAGTGTACACAGTGAGGTAGTCTGAGCTTGATCAGCAAACTTTGTTACTTTTGATGATTTGAATGTAACCATCCTGTGGTTACGTAAATATTAAAAAATTAAAATTTAACAATTAAAAAATTGGAAAATAATTATTCGATCCTTCTGCGTGTTTTGGGTATACGTGTATCAGAAAAAGTAAATTTGATAGTTTAATATGTACCATATTTTCATTGGCGAGTGAGAGTATGTATCTAGTCGAATTCTTAAAACCTATTAATGGAGCAAGAGGCTGATGGTATGAACATATGAGTGGTTGGTCAGAGATAAAAAGATTTACGACTAGCTGTGGATAAACTTACAGAATATTATATGATAAAAATAGCATCGAAAATTCTTTAAATATTTTAGAGATGATCACAGCTACTGATTTGAACTTTTGTACCCTATGCCATATAGATAATTTGCAGACAGTTTTACACGGTTTATATAATATATTTATATCGTTACATATATTATACAATTATATTATAATTATAATTATGTAATTATATTATGATATTATATTTATAATTATATAACTACATTGTAATAGTGTTATACTATATTATATTATTATATCATAATTATAATTATGTAATTATAATATGATATTATATTTACAATTATATAACTATATTGTAATTGTGTTATACTGTACTATATTATATTATTATATCATAATTATAATTATGTAATTATGTTATAATGATATATTTATAATTATATTATAACTTTATATATCATTTGATATAATTATATCGTCATTCATATAACGGAGTTTATGTAGACAGTTTTATGTTCTTTATATCTTATATAGGACTCGTGCCTGATCTCTTGTCCAATCTCTGCGAGACACCCTGTACATACCAGTGACGTCGATCGTGACACGAACCACGGGTTTGCTACATAGAATTCTTCGTGTATGACAGTTCTGACTAGGTACAAACATCGATGTACCGTGTCAACGTCGAGTTTTCTTTATTTTCACGATCAGAATCCAGTGACAATTTTTCCTCCGCAATTTTATTACTATCGCCGAACGTTTTTTTCTTACAGTTTGTACACGCAGCTTGTGTAATATTCGCTTGATAACAACGTATATACAAGTTACATGACACACGTACGCCTGTTTGTTTTCTCTCGTCCGAATACAGGATACACGGCATTTGTATAAATGGACAGACACCGCCGATCTTGCAGAATGTGACTGTACAAGCTTCGAGTGACAGTTGTTTTTGCTGTTCACCCGATATATACCTGCTTAAACGCTGCACCCGTGCAGTGTCTTCGTTCTCCTAGAGTCAATCGTTATTTTTAATCGGGACAAAAGCGTTATCGGTTCGATTTGACCGTGTCTTGGCTACGAAATCGTTCCCTTCGATCTTTCGAGTCATTCTTCTCGGACGTGGTTTGTTTCCCGACGCCTATCGGTTCGATTTGAATGTAAACGCGAGATGGTAAATGATGTTAACCCTTTGCACTCGAGAGGTGACCCACAGTCACCATTACATCAAATTTGGAAGATCGATATTAATTAATATATCAAATTTAATGTAATGTAACAGTGTACGAGGTATCGAAATCAAATAATTCTACAATTCTATTATTATACAATTCTTTGTTTACTGCTCAAAAAAGTATCGTCAGTTTTTTAGTAAAGAATCTTTGATTTTTTACTTTTCTCTGGCCGAAAAATCGTAAGGGTTAATAAATCGCAAAGGGTTAATAAATAATTTTATCAACATCGCCAATCGTTTGTATTGTCGAATGTATTATCGAATTAGCAGAGTTTTGTATATAGGGTGTGTCAATATACGGTGGTACATGAAATTTTTTGATAATTGTTTATAGTCGACACTTTCGACATTTGATACTTGTGTTTGATATTTTCGATATTTGCTTATATTCCATGTTATCGATATATGCTATTTGGTCGATATTAAGGATATTTGTTTATATTCGATATTATCGATATTTGCCATGTGTTTGATAGTATCGATATTTGATTATATTCGATATTATCGATATTTGCTATTTGTTTGATATGAACGATATTTGATTATATTCGATATTATCGATATTTCTTTATATTCAATACTAACGTTATATTCGATATTAACACACAATTTTCTTGCAGGAAAAGACGAGTTAACTCGTCACCGGTTAACAATATGTTAATATCGAATATAACGTTAGTGTGGAATATAAAGAAATATCGATAATATCGAATATAATCAAATATCGTTCACTAATTACTAGTTAAGTCGTCTTTTCCTGCCCAAACGTTGTTGGCCGATGACGAGTTAACTCGTCATAGCACTTGCATTGTCTATTTCAATTTATGAAACCCAGGGCGATATAGAATAATATT
Organism: Eufriesea mexicana; assembly: GCF_001483705.2. NCBI lineage: Eukaryota > Metazoa > Arthropoda > Insecta > Hymenoptera > Apidae > Eufriesea > Eufriesea mexicana. The sequence goes on from NW_016909094.1 coordinate 898,949, forward strand.
GCGTGTGAAAGTGATTTTGAAGATTGCATTACTAAATAATAGTCGGTGACATAACATAGTTTTTAGTTGACATAGTAAAATTGCCGGTCAACAAAGTGTTAATGATATTTGGTTGTATTCGATATTATCGATATTTGCTTATATTCGATATTATCGATATTTGTTTATACTCGATGCTAACGTTATATTCGATACTAAAGATATTTATTATATTCCATATTAACGATATTCCATTGTATTCGATATTATCGATATTTATTATTATTATTATTATTATTATTTTATTCATAGACAGATCGTAGTCCATTTACATAAAATTTCACATATAGAAGAAAAACAAACAAATTATACATAATATAACACCGAAGGGACGTGCTTATAAACGCTTTATTTAGAAGGAATAGCTTCAATCAATAATCATCCGTAATTGTCTTCTGAAAGTTTGTAAAAACCCATAAAGAAATCCATAATTGTCTTCTGAAAGTTTGTAAAAACCCATAAAAAAATCTACACGATGATAAACAGTGTTTGAGTCATATTTGCTATTTGTTTGATATGAACAATATTTGTTTTTACTCGATATTATCGAAATTTGCTTATATACGGTACAAACGATATTCTTATTCGATAATTTTGATATTTATTTTCGTTCGATACTCCAAATACTCGTTTATATTTGACATCATTGATATTTGCTTATATTTGGCACCTCCGATATTTGCTTCCTTGACAAATTGAATATATACATATGTTAATTGTGAACTGAAATGTTTAAGATAATATAATACTTGCAGCCAGAGGAAATTTAAAAATTATATTAGTATTTACATTAAATATGTACTGTAGTGAACAATAATATTTCTGTTTTGAATTCTCAGTTGAAATTTTAACCCATTTGGTTTCGATTTTATTGAAAATCTGTAATTGTCAATATTAATTTTACAAATATTTATTGGCACTGTTAGTAATGACAACACTTTTATCATTATAACAATGTTTGTATAAAAAAGTTATTTTGAAGTGACATTTATGATAGCTTCTAAAGAATTAATGCTATGAGAAACTTAAATTTTAAGCACAATTTAAGCAATTTTTTAAAAAGGAATACCATAAAATTCTATACAATATTTTTTCCATCTTCGCAAGGTTATTAGTATTCCCGTTGAGAAATATATTTATGAAATATGTATTTAACTCATAGTGACTCTCAATACTAAGAAAACAATCAAATTCTAAAACAGTATTAGAATGATATATGATTTTGAATGATACAGGTTATGAAATCAATAATTTTATTATAAAATATAGTTTTGCATCATCTTCCGATATTTCACGAATAATACATTTTTATTATACCAATATATAATTATCAAACAGTTCGAAATCAGCAAGTAATATTTTAATATACAATATGTGACAAAGTTAATTTATTTTAAATATTTAAATATTGAATATCCAAATAGGAAAAATACAAATAAAGAGAGATAAATCTGTTATAAAAGGAAATATAAATTTGTAATTTACTATAATTCTTCGTGGATATCGGAAATAAATTTAATTAAAATAAAATTAATACATTTCCAAATTTATCTTTTCGTTTAAATATAATATATTACCATTCGATATTCTTGGACACGCACAAATTTATATATTTTATTTCAGAAAAAGGAAATTGAATTTATAATTTTATGATAATTAACCACTTGCAGTACCAGTAACGAGTCTAATTCGTCACGAGATCTTGTCAAATATTCGAATTATACGTTACACTTGTACGACCAAAATTATATTTAACACATTTTAACGTGCACAAAATTTGACAAAATTCTACCATTTTTCCCTAATATTATCGCGAATGTAGTAGAGGTATAGTAGTTAATCAAAATTAAATACTTTTTCGACATATCATTTTTCAGAATTAAATCGAAGCGCAAGAAGTGGAACACCCTTTATTTCTCTGATGATCGTAGACCTCCATTTTTTAACCTGTATCACTCGATAAAATCACGTTGGAAACAGCTAGACCGGCAATATGATTAATTTTACATAAGGCAATGTCCCCGATTCATCGTCGCGACGAGCATAACCGGGATTTACGAGCGCGCGAAATTTGAAAATTATGGATTTCGATGCACGAGACGTAATGGAAACCCGGCAGTCCAGACGACACAATGCATGTAATAATTGTCCTCGTGCTACTGTTACCCCAGAAATAGGCGAAAGGTCATTAGAACCGCGATCGTGCGTTTTAGAAAATAAATTGGAAATATAAACAGTGAATCATACACCGCCTTAATACTGTTTTGGAATTTCATCACGTTTTTGCTACACGAGGTCATTTCGATGTGGAATACATTTACTTTATACACTCGTTGGAAGATGCAGTGGGAGAAAATACGTGCTCTTTCGCGAGGGAAACAACGACGATCTTGAAAAATTTAAAGAAAATTAGGAAAAAAAGAAGAGAAAGAGAAAAATTTATATTCTTATTCCTATTCTAAAATTGTTAAATCCAAATTTTATAATTTACAATTCCTATAATTAGAAATGAATAATTCTATTTATATAATTCTATAATTTCTTTTTGGATCATTAACCCTTTGCACTCGAGTTTCAATTATCATTTAGTAAAATTCTAAAGATCAATGTTAATTAATATATTTTTAAATACGTGTTCTTTCATGAGGGAAATAACGACGATCCTGAAAAATTTAAAGGAAGTTAGGAAAAAAAGAAGAGAAAGAGAAAAATTTATATTCTTATTCCTATTCTAAAATTGTTAAATCCAAATTTTATAATTTATAATTCCTATAATTAGAAATGAATAATTCTATTTAAATAATTCTATAATTTCTTTTTGGATCATTAACCCTTTGCACTCGAGTTTCAGTCGTTGTGTAATAAAATTCTAAAGTTAATTAATATATTAATATAATATAATATATTTTTGAAATAAAATAACTCAACGATGCGTGAAATGCCGAAATAAAATAATTCTACGTGTTAATTTATGTATAATTTCTTATTTACTATTTTTAAAAATGTCGTCGACTTTATAGCAAAGAATCTTGGTACTGCTATTTTTCTAAAGCGAAAAAATCGTCGAGTGCAAAGGGTTAAAATAAAGAAGATATTTTAAGGTTTAAAAATGCAGGGCTCTATGTTTGATATTATTTCACAAAATTTTTTGAATGATCTTTTAAAACGATAAATATAAGAATTGGAGAAAAATTTAGGTTTGGAAATTGTGTTATTCGATACAATTTCATTTATTTTGCTAATATTATTCGCATCTAGTATTTTAGAATAACATTCCACGTCGAAGTATCGATTGAGAGGAATAATATACAGGGTGATACTGGTAACTGGGCCAAGCTATATCTCTATTCCAATTGAAGTCGGTGAAAAATCGTAGAGAATGATTTACGATATTCAATAAACCCTATTATCCTACAATTGCAATTTTTTTTCATAAATGTAACAGTGCTCCTGAAAAATGCAATTGCATTTCTTTTTTAAATAAAATTGAGGAAATCAATTTTTTTTTGTAAAAGAGGTAATATGTTTACACTTAAACAAGAAAATTTTGGGGAAAAAATCATGTGACAGAATAAAAATATTATAAAATATTTAATAGACATAAATTGATGTTACAAAATTGAAAAGTTATGTAAAATGAAAAGTTATAGAATTCCATTACTACTAACCTAGTTATCGACGTGTAAAAAGAAAAAATATTTTCTTTGTGGCTTTTTCACTAACCTCCCCTGCAATAGAGATATAGCTTGTCCTAGTTACTAAAATCATCTTGCACACTAAAAAGGGAAGGAAAAAGAAATATACTGTATATAAAGTTCAGAGTATTTAATATAATTGTGTTTATATCATCGCTATTATTTGTTAAATTAATCACTAAATAATGGAGGATTTTTGCAATAGTATCCCTTTTTTAGTGTGAAGCAATGTTCCTAATTGGAATTATTTTTTTATGGATTAGAATGATCAATATATTATTCAATAAAAATAGTTACTATTATAATATACTAAAAGTACCGACGTCTTATTTGGCTAATTTAATATAATTTATTTTTTGCAATAGTATTCTACATCTATTTTAAAAATGAAACAGTATAATACAAATTATTTAGCTACTAAATTTCAAAATCAGAATAAATTCTATTAACAGATCAATTACCATATCCTATCTATCATTCAAACTATTAAAATAAAATCATTATAAAAGGGATTTTATAATTTATTTTTTTCAATAGTATTCTACATTATCTATTTTACAAAACGAAATGATATAATAGAAATTACTTGGCTACTGAATTTGAAAATTAAAATAAAGTCTATTAAGAGACGAATTATTCTATTTTATCTATCATTCAAACTGTTAAAGAAAAGTCATTATAAAAAGAATTTTATAATTTATTTTTTGTAATAGTATTTTACATTATCTGTTTTAAAGTGCGAAATAATACAATTAGCCACTGAATTTAAAAATCAGAATAAAGTCTATTAAAAGACAAATTACCATATTCCATTTATCATTTAAAATATTAAAAAAAATCGTTATAGAAAGGATTTTATAATTTATTTTTAAAAAAAGTAAAACAATATAAACATTGCATCGAGTAGTATAGAAATTCCTTAATCGCTGAATTTAAAAATTAGAATAAATCCTATTAAAAGACCAATTACTATACTCTATCTATCATTCCAAATATTTACCAAAATCATTATAAAAAGAATTTTATAATTTATTTTTTGAAAAAGTAAAACAATATAAACATTGCATCGAGTAGTATACAAATTCCTTAATCGCTGAATTTAAAAATTAGAATAAAATCTATTAAAAGACCAATTACTATACTCTATCTATCATTCAAAATACTTACAAAAATCATTATAAAAAGGATTTTATAATTCATTTTTTGAAAAAGTAAAATAATATAAACATAACATCGAGTAGTATACAAATTCCATAATCGTTGAATTTAAAAATTGTAATAAAGTCTATCAAAAATCTATTAAAAGACCAATTACTATATTCTATCACACAAACTATCTCCTAACATACAAAAATCAGTACGAATCATTGCAGAAACGTAGATATATCGAGGTTGGTACGCTTTGTGTGACACACCCTATATATTCGCATAGTTGCCGGGATGCACACGATACTCGTTCGAACCAGTTCCGGCTAAAGTCAACATAAACAAAGTCGTCGAAATAGTTCGCAGCCTATGCTGTCCATTTCGCGTGGGAACAGTTTAAAAGCTCGGTCATCAAATAAATGGGCCGAGCAAATACTTAACCTTGGGTCCCGATGAACCGGCCGCGAGCCATAATCCGGAATTTCCTTAAATACGATTTCAATTGCAATCTCTATTCAGCGCCGGGGTAATTTTCGTGGCGATGAACAATGCGCTAACTAACGCACCGGCAAACGGCGGCCGCAATTCCGGCTGGAAATTACCGCTTAAAATATTCACGGCCATATTCGAACCGACATCCAAAGCACCGCTTAAGGGATTACGTAACCCGGATACGTATTTTTACCATAGCTTTACATTCCAATCGCACACCGTTTTCTCCTCTGCGAAACCTGCGCCGGGAAGAAGATCGATACCATACAAATTCAGCCTTGTTCGAGCTTTTTTCCTCTCGTAGGCAACCGTTCGCCTCTCCATGTATCCGTAGGTCCACGTATGTACCTATCTACCACAAAAGTTTGGTCGAATCGATCCGATCGGATTACTCTCTAGCGATCCCACGCAATTTGCCCGGAACCAGGCTATACGGGGCATATATATATATATATATATATGGGGGAAACGGAAGGAAAGATGTCGGTATAAATGGGCAACGGGGTGGTCCAAATGGAGGGAAAGATGGCGTGTGGTATAAACGAGGAAGAAGGAACGAAGACGCTGGACGGTGAGCAGCATCGGTATCCCTGTTCCCAACCTCCTCCTCGTTCATCGTTCATCGCGGTGATACTTTAGGCCAGCGGATTGTCTCGGTTGCAGCATCCTAGGGATGTACCTGTTCGGGGGTAAGTTTTGCATGTGGGCGGACCGGAGTCGGCCCTGCACCTGTGCCGAGGTGGTCTCGCGGCACCCAATGTGTCGCTGTGATCGCAAACATTTCAACGACATCGTCTGGGCACTTGTCACGGTCTTTCAGGTACCACTGTTCCCCTCTCTCTTACACCGAAATATATACACTACTGTATATGCGCTAAGTATTTACAAGCACATGGCTCTTCTATATCTATATCTGTATCTATGTCTATTATCTATATCTATAACTATGTCTTTATCTATATACCTATGTCTATATCTATATCTGCATCTGTATCTATCACCTGTCTCTATATCTATATCTATTACTCCGCTGTTCCCTATATCTACGTGTTCTATATCGATGTCTATGCCTATCTATATCTACGTCTATTACCTGCATTTCTCTATCTATATCTATATTTATCCATATCTATATACGTATATGTACGTGTTACATAATATTGTGTACAGTTTTCTCTCGCTTTTACGCTCCATCGCGTTCCAGCTCATTTTCTTGATATCATGCGATCCACATATATATATATGCATATACGAACATTTTCTATATTTTTCCATTTCCTTTCTTCCCCCACCCCGTTTCTGCTTCTCTTTCTCTGTCTCTCTATCTCTCTCTGTCTCTCTCTATTTTCTTTTTCTTGCTTTCTCTCTATCTCTCTATGCCAACCTTCGCTCTACACACAGCTTAACAAAGCGTCGTAACAGATTAGCAACGTGTCGACGAGTTTCTCTCTTTTTTGCGTCACGGTTTCTTCTTTGTATCGATATTTCCGTTTCTTTTTTTTCCCTTTCTCTCTCTCTCTCTCTCTCTCTCTTTATTTCTCCCTCTCTCTCCTCTTTCGAGGCTTGCGCCGGTTTTCGCGATCGGCGATAGAGCAAACCGGGAGCGAACGACGGGATTTGTTTTGCCCGTGCGATTAACACGGTTCGTTGTCTGGCGACGAGGAGTTAATCGATTACACGGATTACGTTAAGCTACCACGTATTGTTGTCTTTTGCCCTTTTTAATAACTGCATCGCGTTCTTACGCTTGTTGCTATGAGAATATCCGCGCGGCAAGATATCGGGATGAAACCGCTCGAAAGAGGCGATTGCCGAAGAACGCGTTGAGCACAGAGAGAAATTCGCGATTAAGTGGGTGCAAGTATGTCCATAGACTAAGAATAACCAAGAGTTACCACCGGTATATACTATCTTTCATCTGTCTTCCTATTTTTCTTTTCGACTCCCTTCAACTCTTCCAGTGAGTAGAATTAGTGGCTAAAAAGAGCGATTTAAGCTAGTTCACGTGATCAAACGATACAAACGATCGATTCAACGAGTAGTGAAAAGATTCGAGAGTCAATGTTACTAGTTTCGATCCTGTTTGAATCTTGAGTACGAACCACGAGACGAAACCCATGCGCGCCATTTACGCTGCCAACTTTCTGCTTTACTTTTCGTATAGATCTTGACACAGGAAGATTGGAACGTCGTATTGTTCAACGGCATGCAGAAGACCTCCCACTGGGCAGCCCTCTACTTCGTCGCGCTCATGACCTTCGGAAATTATGTCCTCTTCAACCTGCTGGTCGCCATTCTCGTCGAGGGCTTCTCCTCGGAGGTAAGCCAGTGTTTCTGTTTACACAGCTTCGCAAATCGTTAATGCTTTCGTGCCAGTTTCTAGACCGATTTTTATCCCAGAAGAACATCCCGCGCTATTTTTAGTCCATCGAAACCTAAAATCGCTAAAAGTAAACAGACTTTACCGAGAAATTCGCGTGGTAGAGGAAGACAGACTGTCGGGTTGCTCGTGTCTCGTTCGTGCATCGATCACGTGTATTTGTTTCCCTTTTCTCTTTCAGTTATATGGAACTGACGACTTGTACTGCCTTCTCGAGTTAACGTGGTCTAATTGGAGTCTATCGATGATGTTCAATGCACGTTAATCACTTCAATCCTCATTTTCTGATTAGATTTTACACGCGAGCCACTCAGGCGGCAGTAATTAACTCCATTTTTTAAATTTTTATTTTTATTTCTAGTGCCGATGCATTTTTATCTTCAGCTCTTTATGTGTGAAATGAAATCCTGGTTTTTGTTTTGTAGAGTTTATCGATTCGCGAAGAAACTGAAATGTTTGATACCATAACGGTGTATAAAATAAGTGTAGAAGCAACTTTCAATGCGATTTAACGATATGTATAGTAATTACGTTATGTTTATTAGAAACATAGTGTTAATGATGAAGTACCAGTCGAAAGCAGTATTAATTAAAAAATAGCAAGTCTTAGGATAAGGTTGATGCATCTTTTGTTGCTGAAGCTGCCTGAAGTTAACTTTGCACGGAACTCACTAGCGCCACCACGACTCGTATCTGCAATAAATGTACATTGTAAATATCGTATATATTATTGAATTATTTTTTGATTTAACTGATCTTTGATTTGATTTAACTAATCTTGCAATTTTCTTCTTATCATATGTACCATAGTGTTTTAAATATTTCAGTGCTTGAACATAGCAAATATTATTTGAATACTTTCATGTACGAGTGTACATAGACGACTCCGATCGAAGTGAAAACTATATAGCGGTTTCTTCGCGTTTCTTAACAAAATCACGAATTAGCATTAGAAAATAGGATTGATGTTACATATTCCTTTGTATTGTAAAAATTATTCATATAAATTTTATCATTATTCCTAAATTTATTTTATATAATATTATATTTCAACTTCTATATATTAATATTATTGAAATTAATATTAAATTCTTTGTCGTTATCTGATTATAAGCAAATGAAATCGTCTTTTCAATATTTTTACCACAATTTTAAATATAACTTTGCAATAGTACAAGATAAAAAAACATTTCGTATAAAAAATGTTTAATTTTTAGTGCTCTTTGATATATACGTGATACATAACATGATTCATGCTATATTCGGATAATCGATCACTCGAATAATAGTTCGATGTATGATGATAATTAGTCATTCGGTCGAAATTAGGTTATTCGATGGTCTACTGTATACACTCGTGAACGAAACTATTCGAATGTTTACGCTTGCTATGCTTAATACGTGAAGTATTTATGTTGAATCGAAGTGTTTAAATTTAAAACGATATGATGTATTTGAGACGATATATATAGCAAGGAGGAAGTCCAAAGATTAGATCAGTAAAATTAGAAAATAATTCAACGATATATGTGACGTATACTGTATGTTTACTACGAATATGAACCGTGGTGGCGCTAGTGTACTTAGTGCCTTAGAGTTGGGTGTAGGAGCAAACGATGAACGAATATACTGACATTTTATTGAAATTTTAATGACAATGATATTGAAATTTTAATGCTTTATACGAAATTTTATATTTTTCGATTAATAATATTTTTGCGTATTATTCTTGTACGTTGTATTAGAATGATTTTGTAACACATTATTGGTGCATATTTGTAGTAAATCTATCATAGATACTATATTACTCTTGGGAAAAAGTTTTTTGTCAAACACAATAATGCGAAATTATCTGAAATTACTGTAATTTTTTTTTGACATACTAACCCTTTGCACTCGATGATTACTTTCATTACAGAAAAATAGCAATTTGGAGACTTTCTGCTGTAACGTCGAGGATATTTTTGAAACGGTAAATAAGGAATCAGGTATAAATTAACGCTGAAAATTGTTTTATTTTGATGTTCCATGCAAGCTTAGGTTATTTTAGATTTGATATCTTAATTAACACGGATTTTCGGAATTTGATTAAATGGTGACTTAGGCTCACCTCTCGAGTGCAAAGGATTAAATACTATAATATAAACATAAAACCGGTGGGGTTCTTATGGAAAATGTTTATCTAGTAGAATATTGGAATACTGGAGGTTCTACTGTATCTTATATTTCGTATAACAGAGTGTCTCATAATTTAAAATAAAATAAATGATCAAAATATGTCGAGTGTATTGAGTTCAACAAAATATAATGACAATAACTTTTTCCCTTTTCTTTTTTATTTTAATGTTTTAATATTTTAATATAAAATAATAATTGTCTCTTTTCAAACGAACAAAGTTTTATGGAATCATTTATTAAACATTTTGTTATATAACTAATTGTTCGTTTTATGAGTAAAAATTATAGTCATATAATTTCAATTAACGTATAATTATATTTAATGAATTGAAAACACTGCCTTATAGTAAAAAACAATAGATTTACAAATTAACTAAAAATTTAAGTTCATAAAAATTTTGAAGTAACAAGATTCGCGTTTCGTTATTTAACGCTATACTATAATTTTTATTATTTACAATATTTTATAACACTTCCCTTTATTTGCGCAGTTTAATGTAATTAAATAAATACAAATATGTAATTATTTTTAATTTATTCCAAAATATTTATATTTCTATGAAACAAATATTTCACGCTGCATACTATTTCTTAATTAATTATTAATTAATTTTCACTTTCTCGTTATTTATTTTTCTCAAAAAATTCATTATTTTCAAATTATTGTTTATATTTGTTTCAAACATAGGGTTATAAACAGTAAAAACTTTATTATTCTAATTCAAAATTGATATTTATATTGTTATTTGCACTGTTAAAAATTAAAAATTAAAAATTTTTTAATTAAAATTTAACTGTTAAAATTTAGTACCTTTTTACATCTTTGCTGATGCAAAATCGACTTTATATGTAATAGTAAACGCTCATAAAACCATAAATATGACTAAATATTTTTTTTCCTCAATTTTTACAGAGAAACGAAAGAAGGGAACGAGAACAAAGAGAAATGGCTAGACTCGCTGCGAAAGAAGGTGGAATGGGCAGCGATGATGGATCATCGAGGATCTCTAGATCACATTCAATCACTGATAGTGATACTTACACTCAGGTAAGAAGACAAAGTTCATTAATCATTATTAACGTAGTGAACAAATGCAAATGGTACTAATTTAATATATAAATTATACAATATTGAACACTAAACTTAGCATTGTCAGTCAAATCATTTTTAAACTTTTGATTAAAAATTCTGCTATTAATGTCATCATTTTTGTCACTTAATATTACAATTTTTGTTATAATATGGCTATAGAATTGATTTTTCAATCTATCTTTCTTCTTATTTCGTTTTTTCTGAGATTCACATGCTGCTTGTTTCATTTACCATAACCATTTGTAATACAATCTAATCTGTTACAAAAATCACATTTTATGATATATTAAATAAGATATTTTAAGGGAGATCAAACTTCGAAATTTGTTTCAACAGTTAGAAATATTTTATTTGCGAAAAAATTATTATAGTGAGATCTATGATCTGTGAAGAATATGACGTATAAGGATGAGATTTGCAATTATTTTATTTATTTATTATTTATTTTTGGTGGTTATTCAGAATCGGAGTAAAAAGAAATTAATTTCCTTCGTCGTTCTTTAAAAATAAATACATATATACGAATTGTTGGTAAATTTAATGTTCAAAAAGGGAGTTTAAGATTTTAAAAGATTTATAATATTTATTGATATAGTAAACATCTAATGAATATAGGTCCTAAATTAATTTTTTTAACGGGAACAATTTTTATTATTGACAAGTATCCAATATCATATATCATTTCGCAATATATTTAATATAAACAACGCATTTAGATTTTTAAATAGGTAAAAGATAAAAGACAAAATTAGAATGAGAGTCAGCTATACTTTCTGTATTACTTGCAAATGTATTAATAATTTCTGTCAAAAAACATAATGCCTATAATTATTTATAAACATCGTTATGAATTATAATTACAATTATTATTATTATGTAATTTATATTTTTGATTATTCTTTATATCTATTTAAATTATAATTACTCTGTTCAACACGAATTTCAATCTGTAATATCTATTGTGTATTTCTTGTAGAGTTTACTTTCCTAAAAACGAATCCGTAATCGAAATTTTCCTATCACCCTCAATTTTCGAAAATTGTGAATTTTTCTAATTTTTCTAATTTTTTTAAAAACGCGCAATTCTTGGTTAAAATCTAGTATTACAGAAATTTAGTATTAAGAACGCTAGGCGGTTCATTTTCATCTTAAAAATTAGGCGAGAGTATCCCGAGTTTATTAATATCCATAATTATAATTATTCGTGTTTCTGAATAATTAGAATTGGTCACCAAGGATTTAAAATAAACCTTCAAGCATAGTTTCTACGTATATTCTTGCACGTTCACAAAAGTTCTTTATTTGGCATGAATTTGCTATACAGTATCGTATTATGTAGGCTTTTTTGTAAAAATACTATGAAACAGAATTATCGAAACCAATTGTAATTCGATTAGGTCGAGAAAATATTCATGGGTGGTAACGTGTATACGGTATTTTACCTCCACGCAGTCATTGCTCGCTTCTCTACCCTTGACAGGTACCGTAGCTATGCATAATCCAAGTCCCAAGTGCAATAAAGCTAACAAATAACCACGAATTCCATGAAAAGAAAGATACATTTTCGTTATAAAATTTCGGAAAATTGACAAAGTTCAAAAGGAACTTAGAAAATTCACAATAGATAGGAAGTATATACATATAATAGTCTACGAGGGAAAAAAGGAATAGAAATATTAATACAAATAAAAATACAAACAAGTTCAAAGGGAACTTCGAAAATTTACAATAGACAGGAAATATCTTGAACTTATTACTGACTCATATATAATATATAATTAATTAACCCTTTGCGCTGGACGATTTTTTTGGCTAAAGAGAAGTACGAGTTGAAAAATTTTCTGCTATAAGACTGATGATATTTTTTGAGCAGTAAATAAGAAATCGTATAATAATTAACACGTAGAATTATTTCATTTCGATACCTCGCACACTGTTACATTATTTTAAATTTGATATATTAATTAATATCAAGCTTCGAAATTTTATCAAATGACGACTGAAAGACGCTTCTCGAGTGCAAAGGGTTAATAACTAATTAATAACTAATTCATAATTAACTGTTGATATAATATCAGAAGATGGAAGTTGAAACAGGATGTCAATAATATAACCATATGTTTATAACAATTAATATAGATTTTATTAGAGATCTATTGCACGCGAGTATTGTGCACTGTATATTTTGAATATTGTGCACGAAGGCCTACCATATTCACAATATGACAATAGTTAGTTTCAAGGGTTGCCAACACGCTGTGGCTCTTTAAGGCGCGAAGTATGAATTGAATATACGAATATATTTCAAGATTAACTTATAACTACTCTGCGTTGCTGAGAAGAAGTCATCTCGTTCGGCTGCGGGGCAACAGGGTTATTCCACTAGTACCGCCTATACTCTCGTTAGTAATACCCACTCTTCTATGACATTCCCAAAACTACTATCTCCAAGTTCGGTAACGTGATTCGTTAACATAGGCGTAAGATATCCGCGAAAGAAACGTTGTCTCAGAGTTAACTTACAATGAATTGGAAGCACTACTACGCCAGGCAATAAACGAAACGACACCATATGATTGGAAAGGATTTTGTAAACACGTAGAAACACTGGAACACGAATATTGGACGAAAGATGGAATAATAGAAGACGCAACTGAAGACCTAGAATTGGAAATACAAAGCAGTGAGTCGGATAAGGAATCAGATGACAATAGCTCAGAAGATTTATAAAGTAAAGGAGTACAAAAGTAATAATAATTAACATCATTTATGAAAATTGATTTAAAATTTAAGATGTATTTTTTATGATAAATTAATTATGTAATTGCATCGTACTAGATAACCGTTTAAAAAAATCACACGATACAACATAAATATAAAAAATATGTGTATAGTACAGCACGTTTGCTGCATAATGCAATGAAAAGTTAATCAAGATGCTAATTAGTAATTGGTAATTGCAAATAATCACGTGTTCATCGGAAGAATCTGGAGTTAATATGCTTTTGGGATGAGTCTACGCTGTTGCATCTATTTCTTGCGTCTGTCTCACTTTGTCTCGTTGCTTCGTTCGCTTTCTTTGTCACATGGTGTTCTATGACCGGGCTAATAGGAAGGGATCAGTTCTAAGCGTTTTACTCTACTTCTGCCATGATGGTAGAATGGTTGGACTGGTGGGGATTCGGTCCTACAAGTTTCTCAGATGACTTCTTTCCAGCAACGCATAAGTATCTTATAACTAATATTTCAACTTTGTTGCACTGCTCTTAGCTTACAAGGAGAGTGCAAGTCCTTCGGGCCACCGATTTAATTGAAACTTTATATGTTTGTAGATTTCGTCATACAGTTGAAGAATATATACCGTTATAGCCACCACTACTCGATAGTTTTTGAGATATTTACAATTAAAGTTTTAAAGTTTTATTATCAGTTTTACCAATAAGGGAAGCGTTTTACTCTACTTCTGCCATGATGGTAGAATGGTTGGACTGGTGGGGATTCGGTCCTACAAGTTTCTCAGATGACTTCTTTCCAGCAACGCATAAGTACCTTATAACTAATATTTCAACTTTGTTGCACTGCTCTTAGCTTACAAGGAGAGTGCAAGTCCTTCGGGTCACCGATTTAATTGAAACTTTATATGTTTGTAGATTTCGTCATACAGTTCAAGAATATATATCGTTATAGCCACCACTACTCGATAGTTTTTGAGATATTTACAATTAAAGTTTTAAAGTTTTATTATTTCTTTAACTACAGATTAATTCCAATGATTTTCAATTGGCGTTATAACCTAACGACGACACCCAAAAATTCCTATGCTGCAGGTTTGGGGTTTGATTCTCTCATCTTTAGTTAAATTTTCTTCTTCAATCTATTTTTTATTTTGTATTCATTTTTCGCTTATGTTAGCATCGTTCCCCAAAAATTGTTCTTTCAAAAGCGATACAAATTACCAGGTCTCACCACGTGGACGTAATTACGCATCGAGACTCGGACACTGCATCCTACTAGCGTTAGGATCAAAGATATTCTAACCTAACTTGGAGCGAAAGAAGTTAAAGCGAATCTACTGACACTTTATTAAATTTCGTGTCTTTCAAATAGAACTTGCATTCGGTATACTAAAACTCTACCGTTGCAACGCTAAAATATTTAATTTCAATAAAAATCGGCTCTAATATTTCCAAGTTCCCATAAAAATAGCGAATGAAATATCAAGAACGCGAACAAGTGAAAAATCGTGACACATCCGAACGAGTTCACGTTATTTCGAAAGATCGACTAGCCTACAACTCCCGTGTACAAGACTTCGACTTCGTGTCCCAGCACCCTCCCGATTGGGCCTAGCCCACCCCAGCCACTGCCGACCTCGCCGTGTCTTACTCGATGAACTAAGGCAGCCAATGAACCAACGAAACACCGGGAATTAACCCGGGGCCCATAACGAACCCTCGTAGTCGGTCACACATGTACACCCTGCTCCATGAGGAAGACTCGTCGTCCATCACCCGTTGTGCAATGGGACAGACTCAATTTTTGCAATGTCCGACAAGGACCCTACTCCTGTACGGAGATTGGTACCCAGGACGACTAAGGCCGACAGACCCTCGTATTGATTCCAGATGCCCCACCAGCCAGCCGACCACCCTAGATCTCGACGCATGACGAGACTAACAGTGGCTGGAATGAGTGTCGGAGACCAACAGTGAGAAGGACTTACGAAGCGTGAGCTATCGAGTACACGAGAGTACGTCGCGTAGACTAGTCGGTACTTAAGAACGATCGTGATTATCGCGAGAAAAATTGTTTTATTTGGTAAACGAGAGGGATGGGAAGGAAAAATATGAAATGTGTAAAGGGGTTCACTATTAATAATATTATAGTCAGGACAGACTGGCCGAATATTCTGTAACGTAAAAACTCTCTTAACACGTTGAGTGCGGCGCCGATTTTGCTATACTTTCCGCTCAGGCGGCAGCGAGTGAGCACTTGATGCCGAGCGCTCAAGTATACCGAAGAGTATGAGCAGAAGATTACTTTGTTTCACTCTGTCGTTTGGACTGTGAGAATGGTACAGCCAATGCACAAATATACAAATTATAAACAGAAGATAATGGGGTGAGAAATGCCAGAAAGGCAAAAAGGCGATCACCAAGAAACGATCAGTCGGGAAAAGCCACGGAAGTGTAAAGATTTACTTTAGCAGAGGGAATTAAATTTTTGCAATATATTAATTGTCATTGATAATTTAACCCTTGACAATGCCAGTCTTACGCACCGATGTTGATCAAACGAAAAGTTCGCTGTCAGTCCCTAGAATCCACACCGTCCAAACGAAAAGTCTACTGGCAGTCCCTAGGGACTGACGCCGCCTGAACGGAAAGTTCACTGTCAGTCCCTTGACCCCGCAGGGGTTACGGTCGACCTTGGTCGGCCGTAGTATGGGATTGGCGACCCCACGGTGCCTAGCTGACGTGCACCTACGTCGAGGTGGGCTAGCAGCCTCAGAACGGTAGTGGTTCGCCACGAACGGGACGACCGGTACGCCCGTGATCACCGGTACCACGGGAGACCGATTTAGCCCTGGGCCGGCTGTCGAGAGGCAGTCCGCCCGTCGGTCGCTGGGTTGGCCTCGTGGTGGCAGTGGTTGGAGCCTACATCGCAGGCAAGGGCTCTCAAAGCCCGGCGTGAGAGTTGCGCATCGTACAGCTCGGGTGCTGTCCTCCTGAGGCAGTAGGGATTTAGAAAGGTCCCGTCCCAACACCAAGGGAGTCGACTGGGGCTAGTATCCCAGTTAGACAAATTGGCAGGACCGATTGTGTTCTTGGCACTTTCGGTTCGCGCTGGTTGGGCGTATCCCAACCCCTTCATAGGGGGGTGTGTGGGTGTTTTGTCCCCATCGCCCTCGCGGAGGTCGGATGACTGGATAAGCGAAAGCTTCTAACAGCATACTATCCAAACTCAATGTCAGTCCCTAGAATCCACACCGTCCAAACGAAAAGTCTACTGTCAGTCCCTAGAGACTGACGGAGCACTCAACGTGTTAAACTGGCTAAACGAACGCTCTCGTAAACTCTCTAAAAGACTCTCCTCGAGGAACTCTCTAAACCAACTCTCCCGAAGGAACTGTCTTGCCCGCGCCCTTGTGCCCTTATTTAAACCATTCATTCTGTCCTCATCTATACCTACGTTCTCTTTCTCAATCGGTCGATCACGTATCCTAAACACTCAGGCGCATTCATAGACTTTCACTCGTTTATCGTATTCGGCTCTGTCATAAACATCCCTTACATTCGTTCCTCTTGCACGCGGTCATTTTTTCCAAGCTCAAACACAGTTAACATTCTTTCAGGGCTGTCCTTATATTTCATTCCCACATACATTCTTACAAATGTATGTAGGAATAGTAGGTTTAAGACTAGAACTACCAACCCAGTCGAAATGACTGGTCCCAGAATTTTCCTTTTTGCAATCACCGAACACATACACCTGCTTTACGAATAAAATTGGTATCAACTCGTATTAAAGAAGAACTGTAATCGATATATTCACTCATATTCATCGTATCGCTGAAATTACTATAATCTGTGCAGGTCATAGTTAGATTCCCATTAAAGATCGGTAGTTCTAGTGTTAAGAGTGAATGCAGAGAAACACTTGATCCTATATAGCTGGTGACGGACAATAAACAATCTATAAGCAACCTAGAGTTTAGGCCGCATGTTTACAGCGACGTCTGAAGTGCGCATGGAAGGACGAGTGACCGCGTGCAAGGATCGGATGAAAGGGATATTTATCGTTATGGAATGTAAGTGAAGAGCGAAAGGCGTTTAAATGTTTAGGGTACGTGGCTCACTGAGAACGAGGCTATCAGAAATGCGTGATTGAGAAGGAAAGCTTGAGTATGAAAGAAGACAGAGTGCAAGGTTCAAATGAGGGTACAAGGGCTGTTTGGGGCAGTCCTATTGGCGAGAGTGCTATAAGAGGTTTGAAACAGAGACGAATTGGTGACAGTTCTTTACGGAGTTCGAAGAGTTGACGTGTGAGTGTGAGTTGCGTTATTAGTTTAATTTTTTAGTTTGTACCTTAAGTCTCTTTAGCTTGTAATGAAAATATATTGGAATTAAATAACATCTTTATTCCTTGTAGTTCGCCAATCTAAGTATATTCCTACATGTATGTCTTCGCTCCAGGTTAGGTAGCTTATCTTTGTACGGAAAGCGCGCACAAGAAACTTATAAGGAAGGTGTAAGTCCTTCGAGTCATTGATTTAGTTGAAACTTTGCAGGTTTGTAGATTTGGTCATCCAATTATCAAGTAGCATTGTAGCCTAACGGCAACATTCGAAAATTACCATCAGCGTGGGAATTTTCGCATATCGCCATTAGGTCACAATGGCACTTGATAAATATTCGAAATAAATCTGCAATTAAGGCAATAATAAAACTCTAATCATAAATGTAGGATCGAATTTTGGGTGGATTGACTCAAGATAGTATTGCTCGCTTCTTAATAGAATAAAATAAGCTTATAAATAGAATGACAGCGGCTGACTATGAAACAAGAGAGATTCGCTACGGGCACGCTCTTTTGGTTTTTCTTAAACTGACTCTTGTAAACTGACTTTAGACTTTGACACACTGTCTTTCACTGCAAACTCTTACACTTTGGACATTCTTCGACTGACTGATGGACTGTCTTAGACTGAACTGTTAGACTGACTTGGACTTCTTACACACCCTGACTCGCCCGTGCCCTTGCACTCTTATTTAAACCATTCATTCTGTCCTTTTTTCACACTCGGGTCTTCCTTCCTAATCATGCCTCTTTCCCAGCAACCTCGGTGGACCAGGTACTTCGAACACACACCGCACTCATAAATTAACTTCCATTTGCCCATTGCACTCGGCTGTCATACACAGCCATTCGATCTTCTTGCGCGTGGTCATCTTTGTTCTAAGTTCAAACACTCCCGACACTCTTCCAAGGCCATACTCATTCCAATCCTACATAAGTATCTCGAAAATTATCGAGTAGTTGTCCTCATAATAATATATTTTCTTGAACTGGATGACTAAATCTACAAACCTGCAAAGTTCCAACTAAATCTACGACCCGAAGGACATGCACACTCCTTGTAAGCCTAAAATCTATCTTATAGCTACTTAAGTCTAAACGCTTGCTCGTTGTCCAATATGTTCTTGAGAAATTTGTAAATCTGTAAGGAAAATATATAAAACCGAGAAGAAATGGATTAGTAAGAGATTCGTAAAACAAAATAAAAAGGAAACGAATATGAACTACAGTCATGTCTCCCATAATGCGATTAATTCGTACCGCGTTATATGGAAACTGTGTTACAAGAAAATCAGAATTAATCGAAATCAGGAAATGCGTTCCATGTAAACCGCGTTATGGTAAACATAGTAATAAGACAAATCAGATTAATTTATATCGTGTTATATAGGAACCGCGCTATAAGAAACTCGGAAATAATACAAATTGAACGAATACCTACCGCGTTATATAGAATCTGAAAAATAAATAAATTATACATAAATCAGACCTATATACAAAATGTATTCTGAAAATATCAAGTTGCGATTGATACGGTTAATAGATAAAATTTTATAACAGAAATGACAATGAATATGTAGATTTTTACAAATTTGAATTTAGGTTTATCGAATATAATACATAGTTCGTATAATAAAATTATAAGTTAAAAAAATTGTTTCCAACGAAAGAATTTCATTTGATACATATTAGCGACGCATTGTAATTTAAAATAGAATTCTAGCGTGTTAAAATTAAACGGTTTATTACTTTGTTTTATATAATTTTATAATCCCAGTTTCCGCGACACACGCGTTCCAAAAACTCTGATTTCCGTGAAATATTTTTCGGACTTACTTTTGTATAATATTTTCTATCGTAAACTTAAATAACTCGGTACTTATTAACATTCGCGTCGTCCAACGGAGCATTTTATGAACAAAAGTTCATCCTCCTGGCTCGACATAGTTCTCCAACGGGCGTACTGTTAATTAGAAACGATCTTTTAGAAAAACAAGTTTCTTTAACGCTTTGACAATGCAAGCAGAAATGGAAATAAAAGCTGACGATATAATTTAACAAAAATATTGCCGTTGTTTTCGCGTATAAGGAGTTTCAGTATAATGAGTTTCAGGGAAACTTTCAACGACTCTTTCGCAATGCTACTCGAGTTCTAGAGATCAGTTTTCTTATTTCAAATTTTTATCAGTCCTTATAAATTCTTGCTTATATAAGTTATTAAAAGTTCTTGCCCACTATACGTCCTTTTATTTTATCTACTTTCATAATTAATAATAATTATCTAACTTATCTAATAATGATCATCTAATATATTTAAAATTAATAATAGTATTATTTAATGATGATTATGTGATTTATCTAGTAATAATTATCTAACTTATCTAAAATTAATAATAGCATTTAGCTTTATCGACTAATCATTTTAATTAAGATATGTTATTTATCTAGAATACTTACTTTTGTACAATAATAATAATTTAATAATTTAATAATGAATAATAATTTTTAATAATTTAATAATTAATGATAATTTAATAATTTAATAATAATAATAATT
>NW_016909094.1:921675-958511 GCF_001483705.2 Eufriesea mexicana
AGCACTCAACGTGTTAAACTGGCTAAACGAACGCTCTCGTAAACTCTCTAAAAGACTCTCCTCGAGGAACTCTCTAAACCAACTCTCCCGAAGGAACTGTCTTGCCCGCGCCCTTGTGCCCTTATTTAAACCATTCATTCTGTCCTCATCTATACCTACGTTCTCTTTCTCAATCGGTCGATCACGTATCCTAAACACTCAGGCGCATTCATAGACTTTCACTCGTTTATCGTATTCGGCTCTGTCATAAACATCCCTTACATTCGTTCCTCTTGCACGCGGTCATTTTTTCCAAGCTCAAACACAGTTAACATTCTTTCAGGGCTGTCCTTATATTTCATTCCCACATACATTCTTACAAATGTATGTAGGAATAGTAGGTTTAAGACTAGAACTACCAACCCAGTCGAAATGACTGGTCCCAGAATTTTCCTTTTTGCAATCACCGAACACATACACCTGCTTTAAGAATAAAATTGGTATCAACTCGTATTAAGGAAGAACTGTAATCGATATATTCACTCATATTCATCGTATCGCTGAAATTACTATAATCTGTGCAGGTCATAGTTAGATTCCCATTAAAGATCGGTAGTTCTAGTGTTAAGAGTGAATGCAGAGAAACACTTGATCCTATATAGCTGGTGACGGACAATAAACAATCTATAAGCAACCTAGAGTTTAGGCCGCATGTTTACAGCGACGTCTGAAGTGCGCATGGAAGGACGAGTGACCGCGTGCAAGGATCGGATGAAAGGGATATTTATCGTTATGGAATGTAAGTGAAGAGCGAAAGGCGTTTAAATGTTTAGGGTACGTGGCTCACTGAGAACGAGGCTATCAGAAATGCGTGATTGAGAAGGAAAGCTTGAGTATGAAAGAAGACAGAGTGCAAGGTTCAAATGAGGGTACAAGGGCTGTTTGGGGCAGTCCTATTGGCGAGAGTGCTATAAGAGGTTTGAAACAGAGACGAATTGGTGACAGTTCTTTACGGAGTTCGAAGAGTTGACGTGTGAGTGTGAGTTGCGTTATTAGTTTAATTTTTTAGTTTGTACCTTAAGTCTCTTTAGCTTGTAATGAAAATATATTGGAATTAAATAACATCTTTATTCCTTGTAGTTCGCCAATCTAAGTATATTCCTACATGTATGTCTTCGCTCCAGGTTAGGTAGCTTATCTTTGTACGGAAAGCGCGCACAAGAAACTTATAAGGAAGGTGTAAGTCCTTCGAGTCATTGATTTAGTTGAAACTTTGCAGGTTTGTAGATTTGGTCATCCAATTATCAAGTAGCATTGTAGCCTAACGGCAACATTCGAAAATTACCATCAGCGTGGGAATTTTCGCATATCGCCATTAGGTCACAATGGCACTTGATAAATATTCGAAATAAATCTGCAATTAAGGCAATAATAAAACTCTAATCATAAATGTAGGATCGAATTTTGGGTGGATTGACTCAAGATAGTATTGCTCGCTTCTTAATAGAATAAAATAAGCTTATAAATAGAATGACAGCGGCTGACTATGAAACAAGAGAGATTCGCTACGGGCACGCTCTTTTGGTTTTTCTTAAACTGACTCTTGTAAACTGACTTTAGACTTTGACACACTGTCTTTCACTGCAAACTCTTACACTTTGGACATTCTTCGACTGACTGATGGACTGTCTTAGACTGAACTGTTAGACTGACTTGGACTTCTTACACACCCTGACTCGCCCGTGCCCTTGCACTCTTATTTAAACCATTCATTCTGTCCTTTTTTCACACTCGGGTCTTCCTTCCTAATCATGCCTCTTTCCCAGCAACCTCGGTGGACCAGGTACTTCGAACACACACCGCACTCATAAATTAACTTCCATTTGCCCATTGCACTCGGCTGTCATACACAGCCATTCGATCTTCTTGCGCGTGGTCATCTTTGTTCTAAGTGCAAACACTCCCGATACTCTTCTAAGGCCATACTCATTCCAATCCTATATAAGTATCTCGAAAATTATCGAGTAGTTGTCCTCATAATAATATATTTTCTTGAACTGGATGACTAAATCTACAAACCTGCGAAGTTCCAACTAAATC
Source organism: Eufriesea mexicana (assembly GCF_001483705.2). NCBI lineage: Eukaryota > Metazoa > Arthropoda > Insecta > Hymenoptera > Apidae > Eufriesea > Eufriesea mexicana. The sequence goes on from NW_016909094.1 coordinate 923,755, forward strand.
TACGACCCGAAGGACATGCACACTCCTTGTAAGCCTAAAATCTATCTTATAGCTACTTAAGTCTAAACGTTTGCTCGTTGTCCAATATGTTCTTGAGAAATTTGTAAATCTGTAAGGAAAATATATAAAACCGAGAAGAAATGGATTAGTAAGAGATTCGTAAAACAAAATAAAAAAGAAACGAATATGAACTACAGTCATGTCTCCCATAATGCGATTAATTCGTACCGCGTTATATGGAAACTGTGTTACAAGAAAATCAGAATTAATCGAAATCAGGAAATGCGTTCCATGTAAACCGCGTTATGGTAAACATAGTAATAAGACAAATCAGATTAATTTATATCGTGTTATATAGGAACCGTGCTATAAGAAACTCAAAAATAATACAAATTGAACGAATACCTACCGCGTTATATAGAATCTCAAAAATAAATAAATTATACATAAATCAGACCTATGTACAAACTGTATTCTGAAAATATCAAGTTGCGATTGATACGGTTAATAGATAAAATTTTATAATAGAAATGGCAATGAATATGTAGATTTTTACATATTTGAATTTAGGTTTATCGAATATAATACATAATTCGTATAATAAAATTATAACCTAAAAAAATAGTTTCCAACGAAAGAATTTAATTTGATACATATTAGCGACGCATTCTAATTTAAAATAGAATTCTAACGTGTTAAAATTAAACGGTTTATTACTTTGTTTTATATAATTATCTTTTGAGCGTCTATCAAAAGCCCTTATTAACGCATTGCGTACCGCTCACGAGTTTTCTCGCGTTTCGCGCGCCATCTGTTATGGACCTTAGATGTCGCTGCACTGTCTCGTCAAAACGTGCGGACCCTGGCGTGTGTCTAGAGATTTCTGTGCAGAACGCAATGTGTTATAATCTTTTCTATCATAAGTTCTCCTATCCATCGATTTTATTCCATATTTCTTCTTATTTATATTTATTTCTGAAACAAATGTTTTATTCTCAAACACTTATGAAACCGATTCAGTCTGATCAGAATTCAGACATTCTTATCATGTGGTTCATACATCGAGGATACTACAATTAGATCGTTTTATTATTCATCATCATACTATTCAGCCATTTGAATTATTGGAATGTTTTTGTACGAAAAGCGCATTGTAAGGGTGCTGTCGCAATTTTCGCTCTGCGTTGTATGGAAATCGCGTTATAAAAACACCGCGTTACAGGAGACTTGATGTACTATGCGTTGCAGACAAGAAGTCCGCTGAGCAAAACATGGGAATTCCCATTATCTCTTACCAACCTACTCATTCTAACATCATTGTAGTAGAGTTGAGCACACTTCCCTTATTAACAGAAATGATCTCCTATTAGCCTGATCATATATTATAGCACTGTGTGACAAAGAAAGCGAACGGAACAATCGAGACAAAGTCAGACAGACGCAAGAAATAGATGCAAGGGTGTCGAAGACTTATCCCCAAAGTATTAACTTCAGATTCTTTCGATGAATGTTTATTTCAGAATTTTATTTAACACGTTAAGTGCCCATCCCGTTTTGCTTGTCGTTTCGGTCAGGCCCAGACTCGGACGTCAAGTGGGCCATCGATGACAGACGAAGTGTTCATAAAAGTGGGAAATACTGTACCAGTTGTTATAACAAGAATTCTCAAACGTTAGATCCACAGATGGCGTATAATTTAACACCGAAATTTAACACCTTTTGGTCCTAGTTTGGGCCGCTCTCCGAGTATCGGCCGGGCCCAAACGGAAAGTCTAGCGCCGGTCCTTGGAGAAGTATAGTTAACGTGTTAACTATACTTATATTTCACACGCGTATTAAATATGTGTTCGATATTTACTAAGTATAACTGAAAATAATCACGTTTTGCTCGTGTAGTATTACTTTCATATTCGCAGACTTACAATGTATTATTCGAGCACAAGAATTTTACCGATATCTCACGTCTATGTCAACGTATAACGTTATCGAACCTGAAGGTAGTGGATTCGGTAGTATCATAGAAGAGCGGGGACTGTGAGTGAGCATGTTAGGCGGAGCGAGGGGAAAATCCCCCTTGTCCTTTGCCAAGCAGCGGACTTCTTGTCTACAACGCATAGTACATGGAGCAACTGAATGGAACGAACAACCTAACGATGAGACATTCGCATATTATATTCGAAATACTCGAATTCTCGAATAAATCTCAAACAATTCTTCGTTATCCTGATAACGTAACAAGAAAATCTATTTTCAACACGTTGACTGCCATGGGGATCACCGGGGACCGGCGACGCGACCATTAGTAAAAATACATAATTAGAGTAAATATCGATACTGATAAATTTTTAAATAGCACCATTGTTACTATAATGATTCGAAGAAATTAATGCCATACAGAACATGCAAAAATAATTTTATTTATACGAAGAAAAGGTGAACCAAAACAGTCGGCACAATATGTCACCACTTTTTTAGTGCAATTCTTTGCTCTCGTTCTTCCTAGCTGATTTGAATTATTTTCATAGCGCGCTTTGCAAAATCGCCTTACATTTCGCACACTTCCAGGTTTCTTTTTAAATTCGTGACCACGTTTTTTCTGTACGTAATTGCTCGATGAAATGCAATCTTCGTCATCAAAATATTTCACTAAATACATCGCTAACTTCATCCTAAAATCGGGAATTGAAATATTTTTTCGAGTTGCTTTTTAAACAATTGATAATGGCAAAAATGGTCTACAGCGCCTCGGGGGTCACCGGTGACCCCCACCACGAAAAATACATTAAACGCGATTATACAACTCACCTTATCTGTTGTAAATAATATTTCAACATAATATGCATCGCATAATAAAATATTCATGTTGGCGCCATGGGCAAACCACGTAAAATGCGCGTGGCAGTCAACGTGTTAATTCCTTAAATCATTGAGTCGAATGAACCTGAAAACGAGATATCTCGTCGCTCAGCCGCAACGTTCGGCTTGCTACGACGAGATATCTCGTCACCCGTACGCAATGTGTTAATACTATTTCCTTTATTAACATCCTTCGCTGCTCGCAATACCACATAATTATATTTATTTATTATCCCACTGTTATAAATATTATTTCCTTAACTTTATTTTTAGTTGAACGTTACCATATTTCACGTTGTCTAAACAAAAATTTTAATATCAGTTTCCAAGAATCGACGTAGCGTTTAACGTGTTAAGATATAAATCCCGAGCGTGCTGAAATCATTAACGAAATTAACTCGTAAGAAAGTTATTATAGCGCGGTTATTCTCTTCAAATCTTGCATCGAAACCCTATGTCGGCCATTTTGTATTCCCCGTGCAAACATTAATCAGGGAAACGAAGGTTGCTTTACAAATTAAAAAGAGGACTAAACACGTCTGAAACACTGTTTACGAAGTTACAGGTTCGTCACGAGTTTGCCGCATCTTTTTACAAGCTTTATCGACCATCGCGAGTTATGCCCGCACTTTTCAAACATTTTGTGTAGGAAGTAATTTGTTTGAAGACGAGAGTAAAGCAATCTATCAAGGGAAGTTTATTTATCGATCAGTGGACAGCGCTACCATTAATCAAATTAAGATATATGAAGCGAATGCCTGTTTAAAATCTGGCAGCAAAAAATTTCTTTGCATCGCCAACAGCTAAGGAAACAAACGACAGCAAATCGATATTACATTTAGCAAATTGTTTTAAGCGTATTAATAGTAAGCAGCGAAGCGAAATATAAACTCGTGGGATTTTTCGTTCGCTAATTATTTATACTGTGCGTAACGATTGATAAATAATCGAAAAGAGGAATATAAAGGGAATTCGAATGAAATAATTATCTCTATGTGAATCGCAAAGGTATATGATCACTCGCGAGATTCACTGAATTATTTAATTAACCCTTTGCTGACGTATTAAATTTCGACGTGGATGTCGTACTGGTCGAAATTAATTTCCGTTGAAAGAGCAGTGATACGTAACATGCAAGGTTACTAAGGATGAACAAGATTTATTAATTCTTTTGTGAACTTTAGACGTATCTTTACACAATAATGTGTTTTAACCCTTAGAGCGCTATGGACGCATATCCGGCGAAAGTCACCAACAGGGATAAATAAATCTAACGATATCGAGTTATACAAAAATTAGGCAATTTTTGTGGCCACACACCGTATCTTTATTGACCTGTAAAAGGGTTAATATATAATTTCAAACACAATTTCTCTAGATTTTTCTTATTCTTTATCAAATTCCATATTCAGGACTCGTGTTCCGTCGTGGAGCAAAGATGACCCGTTACGGTCTTCCAACAGCCAGGTCTTAGAGTCAAACAATTCGGTATCGGAATTTCCTGCTCCATGCCTTCAGCATGTTTGACTGCTTTACCTTTTTTCTTTGACTTCTCGTGTCGCGGAACACGAGAATCCTGGAAATCCCTAATTTAACGAAATTAGGCGACGGCTCTTAAGACTTGGCTGACAATAGGCCTGAGGGCTCCACGTGGTCCGCACACGTTGGAAGCCTCGGGCCCTCGCTAGGGGCAATAGATGGGGTCACCAGCGCGCGGGTGGACCCCATGTACCTCACCTTGGAGGAGAGGGTTTCCTCCACTGCCGTCTTCGTTTGAGGGAACCTTCCCTTCCTTCAAGGTGACCGATTCGAGGACCAAGGGAATGCCCTTGGTCAAATCAGCCAATAATATTTGGCGAGCTCCCGATTTTTCCTAAGACCGATCTTAGGAAAGAGTCCTCTTCGAATCGTCGAAGAGTCGAGTTCCAATCGAGTCGTCGAGCAATTCAAATCGAATCGACAACGAAGTCAGTTCTCTACGAAACGCCGAAAAGAGAATTTTAGAGCCTACTTATCGAGATCATCAAGCGTTTAATTCCTCTCGCGTGTACAAGAGTTTACCGTTCGACTCCAGCCGCGAACTTCCTTTTGCTCGTGCGAACTGAAATAGTTGCTCGATATTAATTTGACGGGCAACATTACGAAATCGCGAGATGGCCTTACAGCCTGTCGAATTCCACAGAATTCACTCGCGAAGCGACGCAACATTTCTTGGTCCTTTGAGCCGAATAAGTGAATCCTGACACGATACAGTAATGATTGACAAATTTCTGCATGCAATTTTGATATGTCACCACTTTTCCTAAAATGCAGTTAGATATTGGTTATTAAATATCAGTAACTGCGTGTACAGAGAATATCAAAGGTCTAAAAGACAAGGAGGTGACTAGAAGAGTTGTTGTTATTCATTTCCTAGGTCCCAGAACGTAGATTGCACTAATCTTTCGAGTCTTTTAGATTCCTGGAATGAGATTGCAATAATTTTTAGTAGAACCTAGGTCAATAGGAATTTTTGAGAACCTAGGTCAATAGAAATTTTTGAGAACCTGGGTTAATAGGAATTTTTGAGAACCTAGGTTATTAGGAATATGTGATTCATTATAAATTCCTGTGAAGGTATTGTCACGAATATTTTCGATTATCACGAGTGAAACACAGCAGCCAAAGAAATCACACCTCCATGGAGATTAATCATTTATACTCTGAAGGACTGAACATTAATCATTCAGTCATTAGCCTTTAGTATCCATTATACGGCCTGATATACTGCGTAACAACGTATAGCATCGTACTAAAATTGAGAAATTCCCGGAAAATGGAGTTGGTCAATTTGACCTCGAAATGGCTCGTATAAGATCCACTTTTCGTCACAAATGACGATCGGCTTTAAAAATGGATCCTGTTTATTTCTTCACGAAGTTACTTTGCTGGCTACCGCCATTCGTCTAGGTTCCTGTATATCGCTTAGCTCACGCCCAATCCATTTGTCCGTTTCCTTTACTTACCCTGTTTGAGCCGAGCGACGAATAATGATTTACTTTCACGTCAAAGGTCATTTATCTTGCTGTGGTCGCGGGTTAGTTTCAGGAACATCTCCAGAAACATTATTGCCGGTGACATTTTCTTCTTGGTTCGTGTCCAACGAAATGTCACCGATCTTCAGCCTCGATAATGCTAACTGATTGGACTGTTTTGACGTTTGCACGATACTTCTTCGAATAAATTGATAAATTTAGCGGCACTCTTAAATTATAATAAACTCTGATTATTATGATAGATTATAATAGATTGATAGTAATTCTTGCAATATATAATAACATCGTAATACCATACATGATAGTATGTATTACAGTATGTAATATTATTCGTATAAATTATTTTACAATATTATAAAACAATGTTAAATTATAAATGATGATATAACTATAATAATATTTTGTAATTGTATATTAATAATTATATGTTGTATATTTAATTTTCATCCCATCTTCGGTATTTGCACTTTCTTTCACAGTAGAGAAGAGGCATGGGACACTTGCTTTTCCAAAAAACGCACAAAATAAACGAACATACAAACTCGTGATTCCCTATACTCTCTTACTGCTCTACTTCAAACGATACAGGAGAATAGCCACTCCTTGCACATGTGGCGAAGAAACAAGAACACGGACTTGAACCCAAACTCCGGATTCCACGGAGACCCCGAATCGTAAATCAGGGACGAAAGTTTCGATGGAAATAACGTAGAAATAAAGGGTGGCGACGGGGCGCGATAAATCAGGGATTAAAAGGGTGTCGCACCTGTTCGACGCACGCGGAGGAAACCAAACCCCCATATCTCACTCTCAGGTCTCTCCTGACGTCCGTCATTTAATTTCAATCCGAGGTTCTGATTTGACTTTCATAGATATTCAGATGGTCCTGGGCCAGCGAGAGCTCGATCGATTGCAGATTTCGCGTTGCACACGGCTCTATCCATCTTCGTATACGATCTCTGTTACAAACTTGTCTCTGTAGAAATATCGATTCGCGATCTCTGGTCGATCGCGTTCGCGCGCAATAAAATGTCTCTCTCGCGATCGATAAAATTTAACAGCGCTATATTATAATATATATATATATATAAAACATTAATTTATTTATGTTATATTATTATTTATATATAACGTTATCATAATTATATTATATCATATTTATAGCAAATTCAAGTAATAAATTCTATGTACAAATAATAATATTAACAATATATAATAATATATATATATACAAATTCGATTAATTTAACATTGTAAATGGCAATATAATATACTTATAATGTTATATATGTATGTTATACACAATATATATATAATATTATTATATTAATAAATTCATACTATATATATCTACATGTTTAAATTAAAATTTGATTTTAAATCGGTTAATTCAAACTAATTTGAATTTGTTACTTCACATGGAACAGATCCGACTTATTACACCAAGTATTTACTAAAATCCTACGACTCGCTCTAGCGTGTAATTGTTTGATCTTAGGATCGAAAGAATTCGTGGCAGAGTGCAGAGGAGTTGCGCAAGTACAAAGACAACAACAGAGAGAAGCAGAACACCGCTTGGAAACACCAGCTGGACGAACCAAAGTGTAACATTCAAAAGGAGAATAAAATGATGGGTGCTGCGGGACAACCACCGATAATTACCCACACTGCAGCCACCCCCCAGGACTCACCGAACACCACCCTCGACGTCGGATACAGAGATCTAAATTGTCGAGCTGTTTATCCCACTGCGGCATTGTCGATCGAATCCATCGATCGTTCAGGCGTATGTATATTTTTCGAGATAATATTCGGTTTAGTGTACGATTATTTGCCAATGTTAAGCACAACTGTGTTGCATTAGGAGTAAATGAGTAAATAGCAGGTGTGTTTTAACCCTTTAAGCGTTTCAATTTAATTTTAAAAATCCAGCTGTGCGTATAATTATTTTTAAGAGTATATCCGCAGTATGAGAGCAGAGAAAATGCACTATGCTGTAAAAGTAAACTAAATTATAACAAGATAACAAATTTTCATATTTGCCTTTTTTGAGAAATTTATCAATTTTTATTTTATTAATTGAAAGAAACAATATTTGGAATTGGAAGTATATATACAAGGTGTCCCAAGAAAACGTATACACACTTTAATATCTTACTCTTTCTAATTCCTTTCCTTTTCTTTTTTTTATACTGTTTTTATAATCATGCAAAGTGTGTATACGTTTTCTTGAGACACCCTGTATTTATTAAAGAATCAAGTATTCGAAATTACGAATATATTTCTTGTTTCATCCAAGTCGTATTTAAAAAAAAATCGAATTTTTTTTCCATAATAAGTATATTCGTCATTAAACAATAAATTGCTAATTTTTCCTGAGTACATTCGACATAAATATCGAAAGGGTTAATTAATTTAATTATACCATAATATTTATCATATTTATTAAAATATTACTTGAAAAATTTACGTATGTTCATCAATGTTAAAAAATAACTAATTATTCTATTTTTTTATATAATTATTCTATTTATGTTAATTTCTTGATGTTAAAATTTAGTTTATTTTTCTGAAGTTAGACTTTAAATAATGTTTATAGAGTATAGTGGTATAAATATTCTTATCATCCCTTTAAAAAATCTGTGGATTTTAAGTCATCTCCTTTAATAATTTTATTTTGCAGAGTCAGTGTAGTATTCCTTCCGGCCTGTTAAAGCTACCAGACGTTTCAAACAAAATACCAACTAAAAATCTCATTGCTGGACAATTTCCTCGACGAATAAGCCATGTCACTGCTGTCGTTAATCCTGCAACGAGAGAATCATCTAGTTCAAGGTAAGTGTGTCTTACTTGCACAGTCGGTTTTGTATAATGTTATCAGAGTAAACCGTATCAAATATGAAAATGAGGATTAAATTGGATCATATTCAATACGAAAATATTGTTCCAAGTCGAAATTGTATAACCGTTTCATGTTGCAGTCCACCAAGAATACAAAGAGGTTATTCGTGGAAATTGTCCCGGCCATCTCTGAGGAGGAAACGTTGGTCACAAACGGATGAAGAACCTCCTGGTAGAGCTACTGTCCTAAATAACGGTCGAAGCACTCTACTTGGTTCCAATTCAACGTGAGTTTGAATAAAAGCAAAATAATATGCATAGATAAAGAAATAGTCAAATTTATAAGTAATTGTTTAAGGATGAATCAATAAGTGAGTTATATCTGCATTCCCTGTTAAGAAAGATACTGTAGGTATTATTGGGTTGCAAGTTTGGATTGGATCAAATGTATAAAATTTCAAATAATTATACCTTGTAACAGAAAGTATTAATATAGCAATAATGAGTGATTGAATGTTATATACTTTTAAATATCACTTTAATATGTGCTCTGAATTTTTAATATTGCTCTAATCCTAATTCTTCAGTAATTAATACTTTACTGTCAAACTCTTAATACTGAACTCTTTTGTTCTTGTAACAGAAAGTAATAATATGGCAATAATGAGTGATTGAGTGCTATATACTTTTAAATATCACTTTAATATGTTCTCTGAATTTTCAATATTACTCTAATCCTAATTCTTCAGTAATTGATACTTTACTGTCAAACTCTTAATACTGAACTCTTTTGTTCTTGTAACAGAAATTAATAATATAACAATAATGAGTGATTGAGTGCTATATACTTTTAAATATCACTTTAATATGTGCTCTGTATTTTCAACATTATTCTAATCCTAATTCTTCAGTAATTGACACTTTACTGTCAAACTCTTAATACTTAACTCTTTTGTTCTTCTAACAGAAAGTAATAATATGGTAATATTATATATTTTTAAATATCACTTTAATAAGTGCCCTGAATTATCAATACTACTCTAATCCTAATTTCTCAGTAACTAACACTTTATTATCAAATTTTGAATACTTAACTCTTCTGTTAACTTTTACCTACTTGATACAGATATATGTGCTTTCAATTATATCTTTACATACAAATATTTTATTTTTCCTTATTACTTTACTTTTATATTTTTTTTTTCTTTATGCAGTTACTGTTTAAAGACATTCAGACCTAAAATCTTGGATTACCACCTATTCTTCGTTTATGTGACAATTTGGAGTTCAACACTCTTCGTACAAGCTTTCAAGAGTTTAGATTAAGTACTCTTTACGTCCCTTATCGATACTTCTATTATTTCCATTAAAATTTAGGCAAATATTTCTATAAGGAAAAACATATATGTATATATAAGGAATCTTTACACAGGTCCCATAACTTTACTTAATTTCTCATAAAGATATACGTTTGCATAGACATTCGCATCTTATTTCTCATATTTGTCACGTTTCATATTAAATAATCATTTTAATATTCTAATTAACATCGATTTAACTAATATTAAGAAAATAACTTCTTCATTATCTATCTATCATCTAAACCTACGAATCTAACAAAATGAAAAAAGCTACACTAATTAACACTGAAATTTTTGAAAATAAATTATGTACTTGATAGTCATTGTTGCCATCATCAGACCTACTTGCAAATGTGCATCGTTTATCTGCCCACTAATTATAAGAGCTCTCAGCATTTTGTCCACGTACGGATACTAATTCTCAGCGAACTGTGCACCAATCATAAATGTTTGCTCATCAAAATTAGATAACAGTATACATCCCAAACTTGCTCAAACTTTTTGCACGACATTCCATGTTCAACATGTAATATACCCCTGACTGTTGCAAACGAGCTGTAAAGTATTGGATATTAACCATGTTTTGTCTATGCATTCGTGTAACTACAATATATCTCATTTTTAAACTGAAAATTAGCAACTCACTTATTGATTCACCCCTGCAGCTTCGGTTTATTACAAATCGTAGTCTCACGTATAGTTCCAGTGTATGCTATAATCTTGTAAAAACAGCACTGTCGCGTCGCGTCGCGATCTAAACTCTCGTGTTTCCGACGGGTTGTACGGCCGTCTCGCGACTACGACACGTGTTGCCCGCCAATGAATATTGGGCAACTGTTTAAGTTGCACGAGCAGAAAAGCGTCGCCTCTATGACGGTCTACGTTTCGAAAAGAACCGTGGCGTGTTGCTGATTCGAAGAGAACTGTTTCAAGAGAACCGATGTCTCTGAGAGCTCGTTCGGAAGTGTCTTTGACCAAGGGCGTTCCCTTGGTTCGCGAATCCGTTACCTTGGAGTGAGGGAAGGTTCCCCCGAAAAACCACGATAGTGGAGGAAACCCTCTCCTCCAAGGTGGGGTACCTGGGGTTCACCCGCGCGCCGGTGACCCCATCGGCCGTTTGTTACCCCTAGCGAGGGCCTGAGGCTTCCAACGTGTGCGGACCACGTGGAGCCCTCAGGCCTATTGTCAGCCAAGTCTTAAGAGCCGTCGCCTAATTTCGTTAAATTAGGGATTTCCAGGATTCTCGTGTTCCGCGACACGAGAAGTCAAAGGAAAAGAGGTAAAGCAGTGAAACATGCTGAAGGCATGCAGCGGGAAATTCCGATGCCGAATTGTTCGACCCTAAGACCTGGCTGTTGGAAGACCGTAACGGGTCTTCCTTGTTCCACGACGGAACAAGCACGATTTTAATTTTTAACACGTTAAGTGCTCAACTTCGGTGGGCAAAGTGTTCATAAAACTCGGAGATACTGTACCAATTGTTATAACAGGAATTCCCAAACGTCAGGTCCAAAGATGGCGAAGAATTTAACATCAAAATTTAGCATCTTTTGGTCCTAGTCTGGGCCGGTCCCTGAGGACTGGCCTGGCCCAAACGGAAAGTCTAGCGTCGGTCCCTGGGGACCCTCGTGGCACTTAATGTGTTAATCAGTATGAAGAAACACTGGCTGTTTTTTTTTTTAAATTAATTCAATATTTCATATAAATGTGCTGCCTATACTATGGAGAAAAAATGATTTTTATGCGTATTATATTTTTCGTATATCATTCGAGTCAATAAATCACGTAGGTTAATAGAATGTAATAATGGCTGTAGAGTGGAATTTTCAGTAACAGAGAGAATACTCGTATTTTTTTTATAGTGATTAGATGCATATTTTATACAGCAGGAGCTCAGTTAATTAGTTAAAGTAGGGAACAGGAAGCCAGAATAAATCGAAGGAGTATCAGTGGAGTCAATTAGCTGTGAGGATGTAAATACGCTGTGCCTTCTTCTCGCCAACGCACAGTAGATGTGCGAGCAATGGCTGCGTGGCGGCGAAATCAAGTTTACAGGTTCCCGATATATATTTTACCGTTCTATTAATATTATAGATCATCCGAATATTATTTCCAATGGTTTCTTCTTCAGAAAAGCCTACAGAGTACGCTATTGCATAGCAAATTCGTGTCAAATAAATAACTTTTCGTAAATATGCAAGAATATGCATAAAAATTTCGCTCGGGCGCTCATTTTTAAACTTTGATAACCAATTATAATTATTCATAAGCACGAATAGTTATAATTATGAACATTGACAAACTCGAGATACTCTCACCTAATTTGTACGATAAGAATGAACCTCCTATCTTTCTTACTTTTTACGTAATACTTCATTTTAGCAATAGGTCATGCCTTTTTAGAAAATCTCACATTTTTCGGAAACAGAGGAGTGGTAACGATAAAAAGATAAAAATAATAGTTATTTCAAAGATTTAATCGAAGACTATCATTGATAGAAGCTTTTTATTCATATATTACACAGTTATTAATTTTTTTTTAATTCTTCGTAAGGTGTAATTTTATGTTTTATTTTTTGGACTAAAAATTTCCGATTTTTGTTCGTCCTGAATATGAATAATATATTTGTTTTGTCATGTCACTTTCGCGACACACGTGCACGCGTATATGCAAATATGCGTACAATTGCCTGCATAATAAACAAACGTGTATTGTCTGTATAATAAATAGCAGACTTCGGACAATCGAGACTTCTGATAACCGAAATCTCGATGAATCGAGAGCCAGTTAATTGTAGTTCCATTGTATTTTAGAATACTTGATAATGTTATTAATAATAACGGAGGACCAATTAATATGATATGCAGAAATTCTAATTTTTCAATTATTTTTGTATTAAGGAGTGGCCGTTATACAACAATTTGATACATAAATTCAATGTGTACATACAGAATGAAAACACTGGTGGAAAAATCAATTTTGTACATTTGCAGTATCTTCGATATACAAGGTGTCTCGTTTAACTGGAACATTTAAAATATCTCCCTTGTCTTTTATGATAGAAAAAAATGTCATACGAAATCATCAGTTGGTTCAGAGATGCAAATATTATGAGAGGTAAAGAAATTTGTACAAAGTTATATTTTTCGAGATTTCAAGGTACGAAAAGTTATTTATTTGACACGAATTTGCTATGCAATAGCGTACTCTGTAGGTTTTTCTGAAGAAGAAACCATTGAAAACAATATTCGGATGATCTATAATATTAAAGGAACCTAAATCCCTTTTCCAAATGTCAGAAATGCTCTTAAAGATCTCCCGTTCCCTTTCGATAGTTGGTGTCATAGATATCTCCTTTGATGCTATTGCACGCTAGTTGTTAACGTGTATAAAGTAGCGAAGAAAATGTTCTATTCGAATAGTAAAGTGTTTGCAGTGGAACATTGGAATAGTGGAACGTGTGAGTAGCAGGTGTTCGGATAATAGGGTCTCGACTGTATTTCCCTATGCTTTCGCAAACAAGTTTACTTTCAATTAAACTTTCGAGTTGTACCACACAGGTAATTATCAGGAATATGGAAAACACTTTTCTTATGCCTTCTTCGTGTAACCTATTTCGTAATTTTTTAAATTCGTCAAATAAATTTGTAGGATATATCAGCCGTTCACTGCACAAATCGATTAACTCCACTTTTTGAAAAATCTTAAATTTAAGTGTCAAAGCACTTGATATAGTCATAACTTTTTATATTTATAATAACTTTCTCTGATAATTAAGATTAACACCGTTAAACGACAAAAATTTCTTGGCCACTGAATAATAAATAATTTATTTCAGAGGTCACTTTGATTAACTCTGTACTCTAATGTAAATCGTTGCAATAATGCAACTCGAATGCACTAGCAAGCCATGAATGATAACGGTGAATTTTTTAGTCCCGTCTTATCAGAATTTAAGTAAAATTTAGTAAAATTTAAATTTATTACTTTTTCACTTGCCAAATCGATTAACTCTTCCAGTAACATAAAAATGGTAACATTACCAACGATTACCTTTTGGCTATTTTTCTTATAAATTTTATATACCGTTAGATGAAAGTTACATTTGTATTTATGCATTCTACGATATTTATTTCGATTTAAATTATAAAGGGAATTTTAAAAAACAATATACATTATTTCATTGCATTTCTCCACTTATTGTTTTATGGAGTTAATGAATTTGTGTAGTGAACGGTTCATATATACATGTAAATTTCTTCTATTGTATGTAATACAGATTAGTGCAGATATTATAGATGTTAAATTGTATTATATTATTATGTACGTAATAATTGATAATTGTTTTTGCATCAAATGTTCTATTCACAATGGAATATATCGTTTCAACAATTAATAAAGTATCTCGTTTAAGATAGTACAGATAATGTGAATTTGGTACTTGACATTTCTATATTTGTCGTAAATTATTGTTTTAGACATTAGAGTTGGAAGTAAATTAAAATCGTGAAGTTTTTGACATTAGTCCAAGGAATATTCAATTTTACAACAATAACTAAGAATTGTGGATATATAATTTTAATTTTACTGGTAAATATGACATAAAAGAGAAGAAGTTATAGTTAGCAATTTCAATCGAACAGTATATTTATATTTTTAATTATTATTTATTTTGTAAAATTATTAAAGATTATAATTATAGGAACTATACTATGGAAGGAAACTATAGAATTAGAGAAATATGAAAAATTCATGAAATTTATATTGTATACATGACAGTAAAACTGCCACAACTATATCGAATAATTAAATTTATTATCGTATCTTTGAACATAGTAGTAAGAAAATATTGAAAGTAAATGAAAAATATGGGTGAAACGATAAAATATTTCTTCACTTTATTCACTATTTTGTATTCGAATTTGAAATAATACTGGTATCAATACTAGTAATACTATTAACAATAATATAATAGCACTAGTAACAATACTAGTAATATTACTAGTAATAGTATAATAATAGCACTAGTAATATTACTAGTAATAATATAATAATAGCACTAGTAACAATACTAGTAATATTACTAGCAATAATACTAGTAATAACGCTAGTAACAATACTATTAATAATACTAGTAACAATACTAGTAATTATAAAATAATAATATTAAATAGTATCAAGTAAATAGAGATATTTCCTTTCTGACAATAATTTATTAGAAAATAATTTCAAAACTAGACGTATACAAAGATTGCATAGTTGTAGGATAAATGCTACTATACATTCCTTAAACATCGCTGTAACAGCAACGTTCGTTCACGACAAACGAATATAGGATTACATTTATGCTCTAGTTTCTTCTTTTCTGTGGTAACTTTCTCAAAATTACCTTTCAGCTTCAACGGCGGTTATTTACACGGTTCGATAAGAAACGACACGCAAAGCGACACACCAAATAATCGAACGACCGTCCTAACAAGCAATAATCGTAGCCTCAGCCCTAATAATTCCATCGAAAGCCGTAGCTCCTCTATAAGACGTTATACAGCAACGCCCAATCAGGTGAGTCTTATCACGAATTCGACTTTCTTATCATTCCTTTATTTAGATATAATGAAATCGATTTCTTTTTCCTACATTTCTTTAAATTTTGTTGTAGTGTGAAATATTCGTAGCATCGATTTACAACTTTATAAAGTTTTATAATTAAATTTTATAATCTCTTCGAAACTTTACGAAAGTCTTGAAGAAAATTTTCCAATTTTACATCACTTTTTCTTAAGATTGTATTTTCGAAATTTTTGAAAAAACTACTTTTTAAGAAAATTATATTGTCAATTATACGTGCATATATAGGTGTTTAACCGTAACAGATTAAAATTAAAAAATTTTGTTGGTGCATCTATGTCGTGGATTAAAAAACCACAAAGAAAAAAAGTAACAGTATAATTGTAAAAATTGAAGTTTTAAGTACTATATACAACTTTTTTGAAACTAATATTTTCTATAAATTTTATACAATTTATTACGTACAAACTTTCTAATTTTAAACTTTACGAAATAAAATTTGCGAATTGAAAAATTGTTAAAAACGGAATTCGTTAATTAAAAAGTTTAAAAAACGAAGGTCGTGGATTTAAACACTTTTAGGAAGAATATGTGTAAAAAAATTTTAAAACACGCGTGAGGTGAAAAACGTTTTTAAGTATAATTTCTATAATACACGTGCATATATTATATACGTATAAAGAAAATTACAGGTTAAAATTTTTAAAAACTTTTGTGTAAACTAACAAATTTAAAATTTTAAATAATTGAATTTAATTTAATTATTTAAAATTTTAAATAATTGAATTTAATTTAATTATTTAAAATTTTAAATAATTGAATTTAATTTAATTACAATAACATTCTACTAATTTGTTTCCGAAAGAAAAATATTAGGGTGATAGTTGACATATTTGAACGAAACCAAGAGTAAAACGAATCGATTCTATTTGATCAATAATTCTTTATTTACTATGTACTTACATGGAGGCCAGTGTTTGCAAAACTCCACCTAATGATACAGGCAACCCTCGTATAACGCGGGTGTTGAGTTCCATAAAAATGTGGCCATATAAAAGTTACGAGATTACCCTAATGCAATCGAGTCTCCCATAACGCGATTAATTCGTACTGCGTTAGATGAAAACCGTATTAAGAGAAAATCAGAATTAATTGTAGCATTATAAGGGCAACTACTCGATAGTTTTTAAGATATTTGTGATTAAAGCTTTACTATTCTTAACTAGAGATTTCTTCCGAATAATTGTCGATAGTTATCAAGTGGCATTGTAGCCTAACGGCAACATTCGAAAATTACCATCAGCGTGGGAATTTTCGCATATCGCCATTAGGCCACAACGGCACTCGATAAATATTCGCAATAAATCTGCAATTAAGGCAATAATAAAACTCTAATCATAAATGTAGGATCGGATTTTGGGTGGATTGACTCAAGATAGTATTGTTCGCTTCTTAATAGAATAAAATAAGCTTATAAATAAAATGACAGCGGCTGGCTATGAAACAAGAGAGATTCGCTATGGGCACGCTCTTTTGATCTTTCTTAAACTGACTCTTGTAAACTGACTTTAGACTTTGACACGCTGTCTTTCACTGCAAACTCTTAGACTTTGGACATTCTTCGACTGACTGATGGACTGTCTTAGACTGAACTGTTAGACTGACTTGGACTTCTTACACACCCTGACTCGCCCGTGCCCTTGCACCCTTATTTAAACCATTCATTCTGTCCTTTTTTCACACTCGGGTCTTCCTTCCCAATCATGCCTCTTTCCCAGCAACCTCGGTGGACCAGGTACTTCGAACACACACCGCACTCATAAATTAACTTCCATTTGCCCATTGCACTCGGCTGTCATACACAGCCATTCGATCTTCTTGCGCGTGGTCATCTTTGTTCTAAGTTCAAACACTCCCGACACTCTTCCAAGGCCATACTCATTCCAATCCTACATAAGTATCTCGAAAATTATCGAGTAGTTGTCCTCATAATAATATATTTTCTTGAACTGGATGACTAAATCTACAAACCTGCAAAGTTCCAACTAAATCTACGACCCGAAGGACATGCACACTCCTTGTAAGCCTAAAATCTATCTTATAGCTACTTAAGTCTAAACGCTTGCTCGTTGTCCAATATGTTCTTGAGAAATTTGTAAATCTGTAAGGAAAATATATAAAACCGAGAAGAAATGGATTAGTAAGAGATTCGTAAAACAAAATAAAAAGGAAACGAATATGAACTACAGTCATGTCTCCCATAATGCGATTAATTCGTACCGCGTTATATGGAAACTGTGTTACAGGAAAATCAGAATTAATCGAAATCAGGAAATGCGTTCCATGTAAACCACGTTATGGTAAACATAGTAATAAGACAAATCAGATTAATTTATATCGTGTTATATAGGAACCGCGCTATAAGAAACTCGGAAATAATACAAATTGAACGAATACCTACCGCGTTATATAGAATCTGAAAAATAAATAAATTATACATAAATCAGACCTATATACAAAATGTATTCTGAAAATATCAAGTTGCGATTGATACGGTTAATAGATAAAATTTTATAACAGAAATGACAATGAATATGTAGATTTTTACAAATTTGAATTTAGGTTTATCGAATATAATACATAGTTCGTATAATAAAATTATAAGTTAAAAAAATTGTTTCCAACGAAAGAATTTCATTTGATACATATTAGCGACGCATTGTAATTTAAAATAGAATTCTAGCGTGTTAAAATTAAACGGTTTATTACTTTGTTTTATATAATTTTATAATCCCAGTTTCCGCGACACACGCGTTCCAAAAACTCTGATTTCCGTGAAATATTTTTCGGACTTACTTTTGTATAATATTTTCTATCGTAAACTTAAATAACTCGGTACTTATTAACATTCGCGTCGTCCAACGGAGCATTTTATGAACAAAAGTTCATCCTCCTGGCTCGACATAGTTCTCCAACGGGCGTACTGTTAATTAGAAACGATCTTTTAGAAAAACAAGTTTCTTTAACGCTTTGACAATGCAAGCAGAAATGGAAATAAAAGCTGACGATATAATTTAACAAAAATATTGCCGTTGTTTTCGCGTATAAGGAGTTTCAGTATAATGAGTTTCAGGGAAACTTTCAACGACTCTTTCGCAATGCTACTCGAGTTCTAGAGATCAGTTTTCTTATTTCAAATTTTTATCAGTCCTTATAAATTCTTGCTTATATAAGTTATTAAAAGTTCTTGCCCACTATACGTCCTTTTATTTTATCTACTTTCATAATTAATAATAATTATCTAACTTATCTAATAATAATAATCTAATATATTTAAAATTAATAATAGTATTATTTAATGATGATTATGTGATTTATCTAGTAATAATTATCTAACTTATCTAAAATTAATAATAGCATTTAGCTTTATCGACTAATCATTTTAATTAAGATATGTTATTTATCTAGAATACTTACTTTTGTACAATAATAATAATTTAATAATTTAATAATGAATAATAATTTTTAATAATTTAATAATTAATGATAATTTAATAATTTAATAATAATAATAATTTTTAATAATTTAATAATTAATGATAATTTAATAATTTAATAATAATAATAATTTAATTCTTAATCTAATAATAATAAATAAGGTATATAATGTGATATATATCACTTATTTAAATTTCTTATGTATCATAAACAACTAAATCTAATAATATAAGATACAATAAATTTTGAGTACCGTTGTCGATAATTTTACAATACACGTGACAATTATGACCGATCCCATAAAAAGTAATTGGAATTAATATTAATTTAAAATTGAAGCGAGTCAACAGAAATTGTTTTACGATAAAACGTAGTCTACAATAAATAAATTTGAAATTGATTAACGTTCTATCCCGGCGCTTTGATTATGGCACGTTTGCAACGATGCGTTGCCAAAGAAATTTTTAGGAAATGTAAAAAGAACATCGCTCTTTTTTACCTTAATTGCTCTGTATTTTAAATTACGTGAAACACCGATATACTTTCGATACTCGTAGATATTACTCGAGATACTACATACAGGTAACCCTCCTATAACACGGCAGATAGGTTCCTAAAAAATGCCGTGTTGTATGAAACCGTGTTGCGTGAGACCCAGAGCCAGTACAAAAAGGGAGGTTACATTCCGAAAACTTATTAAAAACAAATTTTTTTTTTAATTCTACATAAACAACTTAATTTTTATTAAAAATATAGATGTATGTACAACACAAAACAAAAAAGAAAAAAACAAAAATATTATTTTAATTTAACGCAACTTTAATTTAATAAATTTCTTCGTCGTCACTGCTCAGTATAATCAACCGAGAACGTTTTTCCGGTGGAATGATATCGCCTTCGCTTTCAGAACTTTTTTCTTCGTTTAAAGTTCTTGCATCTTCTTCCCTCTTAAAAAATCTGTAATTTCACTTTGCTCGCTGGTTCTTACCAGGTCATTGTAAATTTCTCGGTACGGAGCTAAACAGTTTTACAGCTCCCTTTTGAATTTTCGACTTCTTTCAGCGGAAGGGTCCGCATTCGAGAAAAATGACTCGAGATTTTCAGCTGAGCTTAGGCCTTCTTGTAATTTTTTTAATGTTAAATTATTAACTGCGCAATCTTCATCGGTGCTAGTGTCCTCGGAATCGATTTGATTTACAGCTTCAGATGCCATTTCCATCAAATCCGCTTCGTCGACTTCTTCTTCCACTAATAAATCTCGAACGTCCTCGATAGCCATATCCACAAAACCTTCGCCTCCTATTGATTTAGCAAGTTCTAATATGCCACCAATTTCATTTTCTGACGATTCACGCACGGTTCCTGTTTCAACTAAAGAGGCCTGTATCTTCTTCCAATACGTGTTATAGGATGCCATATTGTAGGAGGGATACCGCGATTTATGAATCGTGTTATAGTGAAACCGTGTTACAGGATGCCGTGCTATAGAAGAGCTACCTGTACAACGCTGCACTTGTACACTGTTGACAATACCCAAAGTGCTTTCAACATTTATGCAACTTTCGAAATAAGATTATCTCCTATAGATCATTAATCGGAATTTTTAACAAAGAATAAAATCTTAGTTCCAATTAAAATAATTTTAATTAAAATCAAAGTTTATCGAGAACACCAACTGAGACGATTTATAATAAATAATAACGGATAAGACTATTGAAATTGCAAAGAGAATTTCTAATTAACACTCGCAGAACCGTGGTTGGGTCTTTTTAGACCCAGGTACACTGACCCATGTGCAGGTTTTTTTAGACTAAAAAGCACACATACACAGAGTCATCGGTGGGTCTCTTTAGACTTAGACATATGTAGAGCCGTCGATGGGTCTTTCTGAACCCACACTCATAAACAGAGTTACTGACAGTCTTTTTAGACCCAAACATAGATAGAATGATGTGGTGGTCTTTTTAAAACACAGTCTTTGCCGGATCTTATTAGACCCAGACACACACAGCCAGTACTATGTCTTTTCAGACTCAGACACAGTTATATTCGGAAGATTTCAGACCCAGGCACACATAGTCATCGACGGGTCTTTTTAGGCTCAAATATACTAAATCATTGGCGAATATTTTTAGACTCAGATATACTAAACTATTCACGAGTCTATTTAGACCTAGGCACACACAAGCTCATGGGTGGGTCTTTTTGGACTAAGACACACTAAATCATTGGCGAGTCATTTTAGACGAGGCACGCAGTGTCATTGATGAATTTCTTTTTAGATCCAGACACACACATATGCACACGAACGCTGGCAGTGTTATCGACGGGTCTTTTTAGACTCAGATATACTAAATCATTGGCGAATATTTTTAGACTCAGATATACTAAATCATTGACGAATTTTTTTAGACTCAGACATACTAAATTATTCACGAGCCTATTTAGACCTAGGCACACACAAACTCATGGGTGGGTCTTTTTGGACTAATTGTAAGATACACTAAATCATTGGCGAGTCATTTTAGACCAGGCACGCAGTGTCATTGATGAATTTCTTTTTAGATCCAGACACACACATATGCACACGAACGCTCGCAGTGTTATCGACGGGTCTTTTTAGACTCAGATATACGAAATCATTGGCGAATATTTTTAGACTGAGATATATTAAATTATTTACGAGTCTTTTTAAACGCACAGGCTCATCAGCGAGTCTTCCTGGACTAAGATACACTAAATCATTGGCATACACTAAATTCTAGACCAGATACACAGAGTCATTGATGAATTTTTCTTTGGATCCAGACACACGCGCGCGCAGTGTCATCGGCGGGTCTTTTTAGATCCAGACATATAGTCATTGACGGCTTTTTGTAAGACCTAGATACGCAGTCATTGGCAAGTTTCTCAAATCCAGGTCCACACAGCCATTGACGTGTCTTTTCAGACCCAGACACATAGTCATCGGCGGGTGTTTTCAGACCCAAGCGCACACAAAGTTATCAACGGGTCTTTTTAGACTCGGATGCACACAGCTATCTTATGACTCCCAACGGTGCTACCCTGTTCTTTATTCTGCATGATGGAAGAGTAATAACTAAAGAGAACCGTCATTTATGAAATTCCTAACAATGTCCAGAGAGTGGTTGAGTCTAAAAAGACCCACATATGGCCTTTCTCGCAATTTTTACCCCGATGACTCAACCAGTGTTAATAGATTTAACCCTTTTAGTGCTGAGCGAAAAACGCGTGCCTATGCGAAGATAACCGGATGAATTTACTAATAAAATCCAAACTAAGAATGATTCTTAAAACATTCAAAATGCAGCATATTTCCGAAGAAAGGGAGAATAACGTAATGCCAATTGTGTTTCAATATTCATTGAAAATCGTGCGAATAACATCGATATGAAACACGATGAAAAACATAGAAACAAGTTTCTCTTCTAGAAACAATATTTGCGCATAAGAATAATCATCGTTTGATCACAGTTTTATGTAAGTCACGTAGTATGAAGTATAAGTATTAAATTTTCGATCATTTTTAATAAAATAACCAATATCAGTTCTGAGAACGGAAAGGATAACTCCATGGCACCAACCAGCATAGAATATAACAAAAAATTAAACCCGAAAACAATTTTTTAAATTCTTTTGCAATGAAATCGGACCGTTTATAACGTTTTATAAATTTATTTTGAGATGGAGCTTTCTCGCAATGCGAAGAATAAGACGCCATCGCATACGCAACGATATATCGTGGTTGGCACTTTTCGCGAGTGTAGCGCACGACGATGTATCGTCGTCCGGCACTAAAAGGGTTAATCAGTTTGATAAGAGCGTGATATTTAATAAAATCCTTTTGGAATTAATGTATTTTGAAGATGCGATGGATAAGCGATCTGTCGCGAAGGAACTCGTTGCGTGGGAACGAAAATATTCAGTCGCCGACGAGGAAAACTTTGCCCCTAGACGAGGTGCCTATGCAATGCTCAACGGCACGAACAATCAACAATTTGTCAATGGAGACTGGTCCACTGCCCAGAATTAAACGACTTCCCGATCAAGATGATGACAATCCCCGTACAGACGAACAGACGCCACCCTTGAATGGCCATGGTAGTGCAAGCAGTATCGAGAGAATTAAAAAGATCTTCATGTTTTTTGAACCTAAAGGTTGCCTTAAGGAACGCGATGATTACTCGCTTTACCTCTTTCCACCGAATAACAGGTATGCTTCACATTATCCATTATTATCCTAATATTTAATTTCTTGCATAACAATCGGTTCATTAGTATCTGTACTGTTCTACATCTACTGTATAACGATGATTTATTAGTGTTTGTACCTTTTTGTATCTTTTTGTATCTATTTGCATAACAATAATTTATTACTATTTAGATCTTTCTTGTATCTATTGTATTACAATAATTTATTTGTATCCGTATCTTTTATATTTCTTTATAACACAGATTTATTGGTATCTGAATTTTGTATATTTATTGTATAACAATAGTTTATTATCCATATTTTTGTTTTATTTGTCTATATTTTTTATATTCCTTGTGTGACAATAATTTAATAATTTATTAATGTTTATACATATATATGCGTATATTGCATTAAACGAAAACGATTAACTATCAGTGTTTAAAAATTTCTAATGTTTATTCGTTATTAAAGATTACGAAAAGTTTCATTTTCCACTATATGCATGCTATAATTTAGTCGTTATATTTTAATTTACTATTTAGAATAATATTTATGTTTTTATACGTGAATTTAAAATTTATATTTTCCTAGCTAATAAATAAATTTTCTTTTTATCTTGTTAAACATTTTCGTGTAAAAAGCTTCTATGATGGAAAATGTTTTCGATCTTTTTGATGCTTTGGAAATAACTATAGACAATTATAACATAATTTTACAATCTAGCAATAATACATTGAAAATTTGCAACTAAATTATTTGTTACAAGTATATAAATACGAAAGAAATGAATTAAATTTCATAATACTATTCAAGAATTTTGTAATATTTAATACATTTTTCGATATTTCTCTTTTTCTGAGACAATTAATGATTTTGAAACGTTTTCCGAAAGTTCTACCATTTGAAGAAAATAGAATTTACTTGACATAACCTTACTTTTAAAACTTGCAACACGGTCAGTCGACCAATATGAATGTTTAACTCATTAGTTCGCGCATAACCTCTAAACCAATACAAATCTGCGACGAGTAATTATTCGACTGACATCAATTATTTATGTTTCAGGTTTCGAGGTTTGTGTCGATGGTTGGTCGATCAGAGATGGTTCGATAACGTGGTACTCTTTTTCATCGGTCTCAATTGTATTACACTGGCAATGGAACGGCCAAATATACCACCTGATAGTGGAGAAAGACTTTTTTTATCAACTGCGAATTACATTTTTACTGCGGTCTTTGCTGTCGAAATGTTCATCAAGGTAATGAAAATAATTAATACCATTCTTACGAAATGTTGGAGAAAGTATTTTTTACCAAGCAAATGATTTCAGGTTGTTGCATCTGGTATGCTGTACGGCTCCGACGCTTATTTTACTTCAGGCTGGAACATTATGGACGGAGTTCTTGTGATCATTTCCATAATCGACTTATCAATGTCCCTTCTGTCGTCGAGTAGTCCACGAATATTTGGAATATTGAGGGTATGTTCCACTCCTAAACTTAATGCAATTTTAACATACGTTGACTTTTTATCTTCTTTATTATATGTTATATACAGGTTTGCAGATTTTTATATACATATACAGGATGAATGAAAACACACTTACAATGGAAAGAAAGCATTTCATTTCAATGGACTTAAAATAGTATAAATTATTACAACACAGTCTAACAAATTTTGGTTTTTCTCTCTTGAGTTATTTATTTGTCTTAATATATCATATGCATTATACTTTTAATTCATTAATATACACAATTAAATTACAATATATTTTCAATATAAATATCATTTCATTTTTCTAGATTTATATGTATATATATAGTGATTAAAAAAGCAATATATAACATTTTAAAATAAAAATATATAAAACTTATTGAAAATGTTAATTCCTTGGCAACAAATGACGTCTTTAGTACGTCATATATTGCCCACATCAGTGCATAATGACGTATCAAAGACGTCATTTTACGCTAAAGAGTTAATAATCAATAATGAAGTATGTAAATATAATGAAAATAAATATAAATAACTAACAGTATGTAACATTATAACGATTATAACTATTTTTCCACTAAGATTAACATAATATATCAATAAAAATTTGTATGAAATACGTTAAATATTACATATCCTGCAAAATGCTTATAGATGAATTGCATTTTATTTCAGACCGTGGAAAAAATATCATCTTTTGTTGAAGGAATAAATTTTTCCTGAACTAGTAGCATATTTGTTTATAAATTATATTTTTGTAAAGTACTCTTAATATAATTAACAAATTACTATTAACGAATAAATTATTACTACACTTTCTGGTATAATTTAGTGTCGATTATATTAAATTTATGAATTGTTTAATTAAAATTATTATATTTTACGTCAATTAAAATTAATTATATTTTATATCAATATTCGAAACGTTTAAGATATTACTATCTCATTCACTTAATAGAATTACACAATTCACTCAAAACAATTATTCCAAACTATTATTGTTCCCTCAATGAGTAATAAATCCATTTTACAAATGTGCCCAATCATATATATCAATGATTATGAAAGTAGTCAAATTCTTAATATGTCTCATTTATTATCAACAATTTATTATTAAAATGTTTAAATTAAGTATGAAAATACAAGTTTCGTCTTCAAATAAAAGAATTAATCATGATACACCTAGAAATCCAATTTAATGTAATATTGTAAATACAACGATGCGAACTCAAAACAAGTGGCAAATTTTTATTTCTTTCTAAATTTTTGGCTTAGACCACTTTCATAATCACATATAATCGCATATTTACTTCAATTATTTTTAACTATAGAAAAAGATACTGAATCACAATTTATCACAATCTATATTAATTATGCTGTATATTCTATCATGCTTTACCAATTATCCCCTAACACTAAATTCCTATGGTTGCAGGTTTTTAGACTTTTAAGGTCACTTAGACCATTACGGGTTATTAATCGAGCTCCTGGTTTGAAACTGGTTGTTCAGACATTGTTATCCTCTTTACGACCTATCGGCAACATCGTTTTGATATGCTGTACTTTTTTCGTAATCTTCGGTATCTTGGGCGTGCAGCTCTTCAAGGGTGCCTTTTATTACTGCGAGGGGCCTGATATTAAAAATGTACGCAATAAGACGGACTGCCTGGCTGACAAACGGAACGTTTGGCTAAACAGAAAATACAATTTCGATGATCTTGGCAAAGCGCTGATGTCGTTGTTCGTACTCTCCTCCAGGGATGGATGGGTGAACATCATGTACACTGGACTCGACGCTGTCGGCGTCGATCAACAGGTAACACGCTCGAGTGCACCAATTTTATTTGCATATTATATTGCCACTCGACTTAGCGTGTATATAATGTAGGGCTACTTTTTTATGCCAGGAGCCTGTTTCTTTTTTCCTTTTTTTTTTTTTGAAGCCAATCTTGCCTTTTTAATGTAACAAGAGTTACACAAAGCTACTTACAGGGTATAATTAGTTGTCCGTTTTTTGGTAGAGGTTGGTCTCATCTTTTTTGGAAAAAGTTTTATAACAGTCTTTGATTGTAGTAGAAATGTTAACTTTGACTAATAGACTCAAAGCTTATAACAAGATAAATGATAATAATTATAGCAACTTTTTGTTAAACAAATTTTTAACCCTATTCAAAAGTATGTGAAAATATATTAATTTAAATTTTTCTAGGGAAATTATTTTAAATTTTCAATATCATATAACACTAAATAGAAATATTAGCAGAAATTTAAAATGTAATTATATTCTTTAATTATTTTTTAATATGAAATGAGTACGCATAATCTTTTTCATAAGTATTTACTGATATTTATTTATATTATATTAGTTTTCTATTAAAGGATAAAATTTCAAAATATTTGAAAAAACAAAATCTCTTCTACAAACCATAAATGGAAAGGCCAAACCGACATTGCTAATGACTATGATGTCGATGCGATATTGAACCTTAAGTTAAAAAAAAATATTTTTCATTCTCTGTTTCAGCCAATAGAAAATTATTCCGAATGGCGACTGTTGTATTTCATAGCTTTCATCCTACTCGTGGGTTTCTTCGTCCTTAACATGTTTGTAGGCGTTGTGGTGGAAAATTTTCATAGATGTCGTGAGGAACAAGAAAAAGAGGAACGTGTGAGAAGAGCTGCAAAACGAGCCTTGCAAATGGAAAAGAAACGGCGAAGTAAGAAAAAATGAGAAATAAATTGTTGACTAAATTTTCACAAAAATAGAAGAAAAGGCAAATTCAAGTTATTAAAATTAAATTGTATTTGAATTTCAATTAAAAAGAGAGAAATATAGAGTAAATAAGACCTGTAACAGTGGATAGCTGTTTTGCATTTAATTAATATAAGGAACAGTAAAAGAATAATATAAAACAAGAATAAATAAAACACGAAAATAGAGGGATAATTAAAATCAATTTTGTTTACAGAAATGCACGAACCACCCTACTACACAAATTATTCAAAATCCAGGCTGTTCGTTCATAACGTTGTGACGTCTAAGTATTTCGACCTAGCAATTGCTGCGGTAATCGGCCTGAATGTTGTTACCATGGCAATGGAGTTTTACATGATGCCAAAAGCTTTGACTTACGCTCTAAAGATATTCAATTATTTCTTCACCGCTGTCTTCATTCTTGAATCTTTTATGAAGCTTCTTGCCTTAGGTTTACATCTTTATCTTAAAGACAAGTACGATATACTCTTCTAAAAATACATTTCCGTTTCCTCGTTAACACGTTAAGTGCCCAGCTTGTTTTGCTTGCCGTTCCGTTCAGGCCCAGACTCGGGCATTAAAGTGGACCACCGGCGGCGAGCGAAGTATTCATAAAACTCGGAGATACTGTACCAATTGTTATAACAGGAATTCCCAAACGTTAGGTCCAAAGATGGTGAAGAATTTAACACTTTACCGACCGTAAGTCTATTAATCGACTCTTGGTCGCCGATGCTTACCGACCGATAACCTATTAATCAGCTTTAGGGTACGTTGCTCAGTTGCGTTAGTTGCATTGCTTTGTAAGTTCCCACATTGTTGTGGTCTTAGGACCGCAATATCCCAGGTTAAATGGAGGACTGTTTTATGTCCTTAGTGTCTGTTTTTTTTTTTACAAATATATCTGAACATACGAAACGCACAGATACTCCCATGTGACAGTCTAAACCGAAACAGAGCCGGCGCCAGGGAGAATCTGCGGTTGAGCGGCCGGTCGAAAGTACGTATGCCGTTGAAGCGTTAGCGGTCGGTAAAGTGTTAACACCAAAAGCTAACACCTTTTGGTTCAAGTCTGGACTGGTTCCTGAGGTCCGACAGGGCTCGAACGGAAAATCCAGCACCAGTCCCTGGGAACCGGTATGGCACTTAACGTATTAATATAGCGAAATAAAATATTAAAAATATACATTTTATTCCAGATGGAATCAGTTAGATGTAGGAATCGTAATATTATCGGTGGTTGGTATAGTTCTCGAAGAAGTCGAATCGAAGATCATTCCGATCAATCCTACCATAATTCGAGTAATGCGAGTTTTACGAATTGCCAGAGGTATGTTTGAAGGAAGGAAATATTGGTAACAATGATTATAGTACGAATGATTGTTTTTAAAATTATTTTTGTAGTTTTGAAGCTGCTGAAAATGGCCAAAGGAATACGAGCTCTGCTAGACACGGTAATGCAGGCGTTACCGCAGGTTGGAAATTTGGGACTATTATTTTTTTTGCTGTTTTTCATCTTCGCGGCTCTTGGTGTAGAACTGTTTGGTCGCCTAGGCAAGTATTGAAATATGAAGGTGGTTTATGCAAGTAGTACCATTTGCTACAATAGTTGTAATTATATGAAGCAATTAAAGAGAGAAGGGAATAGTTCAAAGATATTTATGTAACATATCTCATGATATAATCATCTTTTAACTATTTCATCTTGAAATTTTGCGTGTAAAATAGTTGAATAATTTAATGTATATAAAAGTAAAAAGGGTGTTTTGTAATATGCAATAACTGCAATAATTTTATTGCAGAATGTAGTGATGATATGCCTTGCCAAGGTTTGGGGGAACACGCCCACTTTAGTAATTTTGGTATGGCATTTCTGACGCTTTTTCGAGTGGCCACCGGCGACAATTGGAACGGCATCATGAAGGATACTCTGAGGGATGATTGTGATGAAGCAGCGGACTGTGTAAAGAATTGTTGCGTGAGCACCATCATAGCCCCGATATTTTTTGTAATTTTTGTGCTAATGGCACAATTCGTCCTTGTGAACGTAGTCGTCGCCGTGCTCATGAAACATCTAGAAGAGAGTCATAAACAGGTAAGAAATCTTACTTTTCGACATAATGATATTGGAGAGTCTAGAAATTAAATGCACTACATAGTTTACATAGATATTTATG
The DNA here is from genome assembly GCF_001483705.2 of Eufriesea mexicana. NCBI lineage: Eukaryota > Metazoa > Arthropoda > Insecta > Hymenoptera > Apidae > Eufriesea > Eufriesea mexicana. Next base: position 953,557 of record NW_016909094.1, read on the forward strand.
ACAAATATTTGATTTTATTTGATATAATTCTAGAAACAAATTTCTTTTATTTTTGTTTATAATTACAGATAATTATAAATAGTGAAATCTAGAGAATTGAAAGAGATTAATATTAATTAATTATTTCTTTAACGGAATTTTTCTAATTTGATTAATATTCGTATTCAATATAATATTAAGAAACAATTACATTTGAAATGAATTCTATTATTCTATTATTCTATTTAATAAGATCTATATTTTATATATTTATAAGATCCTAAAGAAAATTTGCATTTGACGAAACATCTTGTTATTACTTTCTAACACTAGTAGTTTCTTTTCTTCGTTTTACATCATGCAAGATATCATTATATTAATAACATTCTTCCTTTTTCTTGTAACATCAGTACTCATTATCATTGAATATGCACTTATGTAGTCAGAATACCGTCGACGACTTCATTGAAGTTTTAATTGGATCTACAAAAAAGCCCCTTCAAGGTTCAGTTTCTCAAAAATACTTGAGTTTGATTCTATTACTGTATACTAATGATACTTATATATAATATCGTCATTAGGAAAATTGATTTTCCTAAGGACATAGTGCTTATTATCTGATATATATTCTTATTGGAACATACATGAAATATTTTCCATATGTAATTTTATAAAAAAGAAAAAATTAAATCGATAATTTTTTTGTGTTCATACATATTGTTATTATATTATTCATTCATTTATTCATTTGAATTATATTCGTATTTTGTTCAATAATTTAGCACCTTTATCGCATAATTGTAATTAAATATTCACGACCTCTCCCAAATATTAAAATGTTTGGAGTCCTAATAGAAATAGAAATTTCCATTGAATGTTCTTTTTTAGAAATGTCTGAATTTTAATGACTGAGCAAATAACGACTGTATTTTAAAATGAAAAGCGAAGAAAATATCTGTAATCACTTTAAACATGTTAGTTATTTCAAATAATAAGCGAAAACTTTTAACATTAATTTTAATAATATTATCAGGAGAAATTAGACATTTCACTTTGAAAAACAGAAAGAAACCTTCTTTTCCATTTGAGAAAAGGATTCTTATTGTCACCTATCATAGTGTTCTATTTTTTTTTACATCATACAATCTTTATGATGAATATTCTCATTTATTACATGAAATAATGAAGATATTTACAATTTTGTAATTTTACAAAGTTGCTAAGACATCTTGTATACGTATCTGTAATATTAAGATATAATAAATCTTACAGAATTTAAAAATTATAATCAAAAATTTGTTCATTAGATGGAAGATGAGCTTGACATGGAAACGCAATTAGAAAGAGAATTAGCAGCAGAACAAGAAGAGCTGTTGGAAGTAGAAGAAGAAGAGGAAGACGATGAACCAGTAAAACGAGAAAGAGGAGACGGTGGTGGCACGGAGAACGATGACGAAGTCAGAGAACGCGAGTCTATTTTAGTGACGAGCGAAAAGATTCCTGCTAGCAGACCTGGTCTCGCTAAAGTTCGTTCCTTGCCTGCGAATTTTATTTACAATCCACCACGGGAGAGAAACGCAGACGGTACGTTTACAGTCAAATATTCAACAGTTTAGTGTAGGCTATAGATAGAAATGAACTAAACGTCCAAACAAGTCTACGTGGAGGAATTTCATGGTGTTCAAGGATGTTATAACTCCACGTCAATTTCAATTTTTTGTGGATCATATATTAGAGGAGGCGTTATTTAAAGAATGGACATAATCAAATGTCATGGCAATTGAGTTCATTTATATGTAATTCTTAAATCTAAAATAATGACTGACTCTCTTCCTTCTGTTTGGAACAAATTTTGTAAATTTTTTCATCATTGTCTCAATATTATTTTCCCATATTACTTGACTGTTATTTTTTGTATTATTTCAGTAATTATTATATCAATGAATCCACTATTACTTTTTATATTATTAGATTTTGTAACTTTTTTAAGAATGGAATGTAGCAAGTCATGATTAGTCAAATTTGTTATTAAATTATTATAATCTATCTTCTGAGAAGCGTTATTCATTTTTAAGTCCTGTGAATAAGGGTTTAAATATTGAATACATTTTTTATTTGTTAGAAACATCAAGAAAATTTGTTTTGTTATATACATTGCATAGTGTACATATTCGTGTAACGTGGAATATACTTTCTAGGTTAGACACTTTCTTGTATTGAAATAAGTAAAGAAATTTGTTTTATTAAAATTTATTATACATATATAAAGTCTCTCTAAGATCATTATAACGGAATAAATTGATATAACTTACACAATAATATCTGTAGTATATTAAACAAATAATTCAAGACCTATTACTGTTTTACAGATGGAACGATTTCTGTATCGTTTTCGCGACGCAATTCGTATCATCGTTCCAGTTCAAGACCGTCCAAGTTCAAATCGAAGCGTCGACAAACGTTTCATTCGGGGCATCAACAGAGGAGATCCTTACTGCCGATGCATTTTGAAGTCGCCGAAGTTTTTGAGAAGCCTGTAAGCAATCTAAGCGTGCCTCGAATTATTCCTCAACGCAGTTACGGTGCAGCAAGTCGAGATGCCACCCAAGCGCAACGTCAAAGGTTACAGGTAAAATTATTTTTATTTGCTATGGAGTCTAATCGTAGGCATGGTTAGTTTTATACGTTAGGTAGCCGATATTATTTATAATACCTCAAATAATTTGTTAATTTCTAGTCACGCAGATTTTAGCAAAATTAAATTGATTTTATTCTCTTTCTGTATAGTAATATGATTATTTATAGTTTAGCTTCAATTTATTACTAGGTACCCATGAACTATATATAATTTCTATTAAATTTTTAGTCAAGTCTATTTTGGGAGTTAAACCTATTTTTTAGGGCAATTGTTATGCAGGTATATACAGGTTTGGGAAGATTTGACAGAGATATTTGTTTGTTAATAATAATGTAGCTTTAAACGAAATTTCTAGAAAAATATATAATAAAGTATAAGAAATGAAATGGAAAGAAGTACAATATGACTGTATATATCTTTTCCATGTAGTAGTTTATTGCTTCTCAATCACTGACTTTAAAAATGTAAAACAGAGTATTATCATATACTAGTAATTATATATTTTTATAATATATAATATGTTTCATATATTAAATATATTCTCAATGCAAGTTTATGAGATAATAGATAATAGAATATAAGAAAGAAACTTATAAAAGATGCTTGAAGTTAGAAAATAGTAGCCAGAGTTACTTATTCCTATCTATTGAAATCCATTTCATCAAATCAGACCTTGTTTACTTGTGACAAAAATACCTTGTACTGAGATTGTTGAAATTGTCTAAACATTCATTATTTTACTAGGAATAGAAAAGTATACGTGCAATTTAAGAAAATGAAGATGAATTTGTAACTTCCAAAAATTCTTCACTTATAAAAGAATTATAATTTGCAGGTTATAAGCCTTTTCTCTCTTGTCTGCTGCTCCTCGTGTTTCTCTTCCTTCTAATTTTTGAACATCCTTAAAAATAACAAAAATATTTTAGATGGTCAAAGTTATTGACCCACATCATACAATATATAACATATACATGTACAACTGTAAACTGTAGAAATTCTAAAAGTATTGTCAAACTCAGTCGTTTTCTAATTGATCCAGTTACTCGACTAAAATCATTGCCATATTAACTTATACATTATCTTTATTTGCAGGCAACCAGCGACGGTCAAGAAAACAAGTCCCTCTTGAGCGTAAGCAAGCCGCCAGCGAGTTCTTCCCCGGTGTCACCGGCTGGCTCGGTTAACACTCTAACCTGTCCTAAAATAAGCAGCGAACGTTATCTTCTGCCAACGGCCAATATTTACCCGTCCAAGGCAACGTTGAGTCGCAGGGCATCGAGCGACACGCAGTCACAGTCCGATACGAACGTCAGCGTCGGGGCCGGAAGCAACGTCTCGAAAACACCCAGCATGGTGAACGGTTACGCAGAGAGCAGCGTATCCAAGGGCAGCAGCAAATCCGACGATTCGAAGGCGAAAAACGAGAGACGGGTATCCGCTCCACCGACGGACGATCTTGACGTGCAGTCGATCATTAACGAAAGGAGACCGTCCAAGCTGAAGAGCGGAAATTCCACGGGGATGATGAGTAGCGTCGGTGATCAGTACGCTTCGTCCATGCATGCCGGAAGCTACGGACACATCTATGTTACCGAGGAACGATCCGAGGATGTGTCACCGATATCGACCGGTAACATGAGCGACAGCATGATGGGGAGCACGAGCGTGAGCGGTAGTGGAAGTGGAAGTGCAACTGGAAGTGGAACTGAAAGCGGTAGTGTGAGTGGAAACGGTAGCAAAAGCGGAAGCGCCGTGGTGCACATACCGGAAGGCATTTGCACAACCATTGGCTCGGACGTTCGTATATACGTGGACGATACCGATTCAACGAGTAGCAACAACCATCACAGGAAAAAGCCAAACGAGGAGTCATCGGACGCATCGACGACCATTTCGTCGGTAACGGCGATTCCTGATGGTACCGACGTGACGGAAGAGGCGGAAGAAAAGTCCGAGAGATACGACGGAGCATCCTCCGGTGTACCGTCAGATCCTTCTTAAGCCGTGAAAAAGCAGCCATCGTGCGATGTAACTCCTATCTCCTTGCGTTTAGAGAAAAAAAAAAACGGATTAAAAAAGAAAAAAAAATGAAAAAGTAACGGTTTTACCGACAAATGGTATATAGATTTCTATGCAACTGCTAGCCGACCATGGTATCTACGGCGAAGTACCATGGAGGGTGCTGCGAGGGTTCAATGTTGGGCTCTAAGAAAGACTGTAGTGCATGACAATATAGTCGTTATATTCTAGACACTTTGCCGCCGTGAACTTGCCAAAATAGGGAAAAGACCGCCAAGAGTTTAGAGCAAGTTGGGAATACTAGAAGGGCGGATGGGAA
>NW_016909094.1:958681-1002644 GCF_001483705.2 Eufriesea mexicana
GGGAAAGACATGTTACGTTCAATGACACGCTCTTGATGGAGCGTGTGAATTACAAGCAGAGAGTAATAAATTAAAGGTATAATAGAATATCCGATCGCGGGCACAGCTAGAACAGCTGTGGCTTCAGCGTGTAAACGAAAGAGAGAAAAGCGAAAACGCGAATGAGAGATTGCGCGTGCGCGGTGAGCGCGAAGTTTAACGCACGTACGAACAAAAGCGAAAGCAACCAAAAAAAAAGAAAAAAAAGAAGATGAAAAACCTATGACAATCTATTATTGCCAGCGGAACCGATCTTACGTTCCGTTAAAAATACATCGTGGAAGTCGATCCGTAGGAATTGGTAGGATGAAGAACGACGTAGTTCTGCGTCGATAATTAGAGAATTTACGTAGTCGTTAGGTAAAACAAATTTGTCGAGTCTACGCGACAATTGCAATTAATCGGACCACACTTTCTCGCCTTTCCTTTTTCTCCAGCTCGTCGAATAATAACGCGTGTCGTTCGCAGGAGAGTTTCGAGAGCCACGGTGGATCGTGGGTAGCTCTCGACGGAGGAACGAAAGGTGCCAAACCACGAACATGCGAAAAATAAGAATAAAAAAAAGAAGGAAGAAGCAAATGGTCATTACCGAAGTGCCAGAAAATCTAGATAAAAACCAGTTTCGGGATATAAATGACAAAAAGAATAAAAAGTAGCGTAGTCTTTTCGTGATCGCGAGGCGGAGATTTTAGCTGCGAAAACAAAAGAAATCGTGTATTAACACTAGATGTTAAGAGCTTCGTAATTAAATATTCTCAGAACCAACATGTGTGGTCGAAAGGGGAGGAGGAGGAGGAGGCCGAACAAATATTGTTACGATTGGCTAAAGTAATAAACAGCCAGTTCATAGTTTAGTCGATTATAATGGTATTTTTGTCACCTCTTTCACGCTAACTCTATGTAAAACTCGACGATAGCTCGGAGTTCGAAGTAAATACGATTAGGAACTTAAGACTAACTCCGACGTTGTGATAATCTTTAATACAAATTGAAACTCGTACAATCTTTAATCTCTATGTCAATTGGTATTACTCGACGGGTTCTCGTGGAAAGCTATGCCGATACCAGCTGCCGTGTACTTCCGGATAATCCTGCGGCGACTAACGATGAGTGAAATATTCTCTTCGTTTCCTTCTCTTCGTTTCTTTCTCGCGTTCTAGAACGTTCTTCTCGTTAACATCTGTGATATACTTTAATCGTAGTGTATTTCCTATATAAAAAGAAAAAAAAACAAATGAGAGAGAGACAGAGAGAGAGAGAGAGAAAGAGAGAAAGAAAAGCGTTGTACGTAATAATGGCAAACGTCAGAGGGAAAACAGCGACGACAGGAAAGAGCAAAGAACAAGGAGAAGCAGCAATTAGAGAAACAAAATATAAATGGTAGTGCGACTTTTTAATATAAAACAAAAGGGAGAAACATAAAACGAGGACGAGTGCGGGGCTATGAGTGACGTAAGGAGAAAATATAAAACACAAATATATAATACGATAGAAAAAACTCTACTGTACATACATACACTTACGAATATTCTATACTATACACTCGGTGTGGTTTATTTTGATACTACCGCGTGCGGTAATATTTAACGATTGTCGGGGATAAATTCAACAAATTACAAATGAAGAAAAAATAGCAAAAAGAATAAAAAAATGAAGTAATTAACTAAAAGTAAAAAAGAGGAAGTAAAGTAAACACAATTCTATGCCTTCTAACGTTGACGAACGTTGACGAACGTTGACGAACCTTCGTGCGGTGGTGGTGCCCGTGCTTCGAACGATCAACGGCAATTGGCGACTTCTCTTCGTTGACTCGAAGTTTCATAGGTTGCTAAACGTTAACGAGCGCTGTGCGCGATGTTGCAAACGAATATGAGAGAAGATAGTCACGTGACTGGTCCGAACGATCGATCGATCGATCGAGAGAGTCGATCTCATTTCCGTTCTGACTGGATCGATTACCAGCTGCCTTACTCGTTACGTGTCACACGTGATACGATAATCATAGGCGTAACGAACTGTTACCAGCATTATAATAGTAATAGTTTCTCTGTGTATCTCGTTGAACCTGTTAATCGAGACAGCTGTTAATTAACGCCGTGGAACGGTCGTTTCGTTCCAACTACCTGTTAATCGTTAATCGTTCGACAAGCGAGACAATCGTTAGCGTGACATACGACGATGGTATAAATCAGCCGGATTCTTCGTTCGATCGATCGATCGATCGCACGGTATCGGCCCGTAGTAAACGAAACTACGTAGCGGTATCGACTGTTCATAGTCAAAACTTACTCCGTTTAAAAGGTCTAACGTAGATCTCGTACGCACAATCGCGCCTATACTACTTATGTACGACTTAAGATGGAAGATCTCTACTTGACCGATCGTTGTAATCGTCGTATTCGAGATGGTAGCGCAGAATTAAATTTCGGTGGAATTCTAGTCAGCAGTATCGGTGGGATTTATTAATCGTAGCAGGGCAAGAACAGGAGATAAAGAGAAGGGAGAACAATGTGTCACGTGGGGTAATGTCATTGTTTATCGGGGTGAAATAATATTCGTAATCGTGGCGTATTGGACTTCCTTGGACCTTTTAATCAGAACTACTAGATTGTAATGTATTCATATAATATACATATATATATAATTGCGTATATATATAAAAATACACATACACATGTACACATACATGGTTACATATACGCGCGTCTCTCTGGCACCACGACCGAGTCTCGATAGCTCGATAGCGTTAGACGACTGACCTCCGAATTATAGTTTACTCTAGCCACGGGATGATCGTGTGACCGTGCGCGAAAATTCGCCGATCAGCTGCACGTGTATCGTTTAGTGAGACAGACGCAAATGAGTTTAGAAAAAAAAAAGAAAAAAAAAAATGAATAAAACCAGAATTAAGCGAAACTACTTATGTGTGTGCGCAATACCGCGGCATAGGTTCTATCCGCGATCGTGAAAATCCGATGAGAGGGGAGAACTACGCTAGAACAATGCAAAAACAAAAAAGGAAAAAAATGAAAAAAAAAATCAAGAAATAAGTGAATAAAATTAATAAAATGAAAAATATATACATATATGCGTACATACCTGCACACATATACGTATATATACAAATAGTTACGTGAATAATAAGTACAAGAGATGAATCGTGCGCGCGCACGTAATCAGAGTTATTAAACGTGTTATTCAGTGTACTTGTTGCCGCGTGCCTCTCGAGTCTGTTCTTCGCTCCTGAAGGAGGCAGTGCGTAATCGTCTATTTAAATGGAAACCAAAATATGAAAAGCAACAAAAAGAGAAAAAAAATACAAAAAATAAAAAATAAGAACAGAAACAATGCGAGGTAAAAAAAAAAAAAAAATTGGACAAAACAGGAGGGGGAAACGTGGTAAGAGCATAAGAGGAACGAGGAAGCAAACGTGGAGAGAGAAAGAGAAAACCCGAGAACAAAAATGGAAACATGAAATTAAACGAAGAACGGCTAGCCGCCCTCAGATGTATCGTGCTATTTTAATTACAACAGTAACGTACCAGGCATGGTCCATACGACCGCCGAGAAGCGTCCTTTTTGTCTGCCTGATGTCGCGTACATGTGCGTATACGTGAATTTTTTGGGAAAGTCTAGCCACGCGAATGTACGATCGAAATTCGAGAAGAGTAATGGCGGAGGTAGGAGGAGGGAGAGAGAGGGAGAAAGAAAGAGTGCGTGCGTGCGAGTGTGTGTAAAAGTGATGAAGCACGACGATAGAAGCGTAGAACAAGACTAAATATGTACAAATGTAATAAATTGAATGACGATTACGTTGAATTGACTCGATGACTTTTTATTTATTCTAGTCTTTTTCCACCCGTTTGTTTTATCCGTGGTGAGTATTGATAACTGTTATTTTGTAGTATGGAGTAAGACACTATGTTGTAGTAGAATGAAAGAGCGAGTTAAACACTGTTAATTTATCATTATGTTTGGTAGTCATTTTTATGATAATAAAATTACGTAGATACAACGAGTGATCATTTTGTGAAAGGAATTGTTTAGTTTATAACATAATTTAATTATTAATTTGTAACACGACACATAGGCTTCCTATTTGTAGTAAAATCAAATGGATATGTCCTTGAGCATTCAATTACGTTCATTAGGTATTTTATATTAATCTTATTCCTTGTTGTATTAATTCTAAGAGAAAATGTTTGAAAGTTGAAGCATTTGTTTCGAAGGGCAAATATATAATAAAGTTTGTTTGTAAGTACTAACTGCTTTTTTGTTTTTCAAAAATATCATTTTATTTAAAAAGAGTGTTGCAAATCTACAAATTTTGAAGATTGTAGATGCGAAAAAGTGTAATTTTTGTGATATTTTTCTTCAAAATCTATTTTATGATAAACACTTTTCCACGTAAAAAATAGCAAATGTATATTATGTTTTGATGTTAAATATTTGTATTATACAAAGAAATATGTATTTACTTTTTGTGTCTGAATTTTAATAGTAGCAGCAATATAATTACTTTCTTCTATTATTGTATTCTTTCAATTGTTTTAATTAAATTATATTTAATCATAAGTAATAATAATAAAAACAATAATAATACGAGAACTATATGTCTTTGTTTACTATATAATGAAGTATACATAATACCTTACATACGAAAATCTTATCCAAATCAATAATATATTATTAATTACACACTATATCGACAACCTCTCAGCCAGTCCTTTTGGTCGCAAAAGCTATGCCAAAATTTCTACATTCGATCCACGATAATTAAATAATTATTTAATAAAAGTTATCTACTTTTCTTCCTTAAGGTTCCGTGAACTCTTATTCTGTAGATGCATGTATATTCATTGTTTCCACTATTAGAATGAACCATTAATTCAATTATTTCATATGCTTCATTTGATTTATGCTGCAAATTAAAAATGATATATTTTTAAAATCATGATAAAACTGATAAATCTTACTATACCTGAACTTCAAAATATTGTATGGGAGGACCAGTATTATCATACATGAATTCACCAAAAAGAAATGGTTTTTCATCGTCCACGCTTGTTAAGCCCTAAAAATATATGATACACATTGTTAGATAATACAATAAATTTATAGCAAATTTATTTTTTCACTGGAATCATCAGTGATTAAAAAGAAAATGGTTTTGAATTGTTATTTAAAAGATAATTTATTGTTTATTTATCTTTTTTACTATTATGTTAATAATTTACAAAGTAAATGCTCAAATTTTTTATTCATTCATATTTAATGAAACCTAATTTTATTTAAATCATACATTGTACTAGCTTCTCGGATGATAAATTGTAACGTTCTTTATCCATCTCAGAAAAATATTTCGTGAGGTAGATTATAAAAGTAATAAATAACAGAGGGATAAATGTTCAAATGTAGTAAATACATAAAATTTACCAAAATAGAAAATTTTTTTGGAGCGGTGCTCGTTTCCCCCGTCGGAGATATCGACTGTGGAATATGTTCCAAACTTACACCAGACACACATACAAAACCAAGTAATTGTATAACAACACTTCCACTGCTGCCTTTAAATGCCCAACATTCACCCGGAAGGACACCAGCCTACACAAAGGAAAATGATTCAAATGTTTGAAATGAAATAATCAAAATTAATTGTATATTCGTTATAATTCAGTATAATATAATTTTACGTAATATTTGTCAAATATGTAAATATTTTTATGTATTTATATTCATAACAATTTTATTTTCATTATATTTCTTCAAATTTCATTACTTTCCTCTGTTTAAAAACAATTTATTCAATAATTAGTATTATAGAAAATTAAATTTATCGAAATTTCTAACAAGGAAAAAAAATTATAAGATGAGAAGATTAAATTTAATTAATTACATACTATAACCTTAATTAATTGGTTGGAATGATATAGCACAGTTATAAAATTGAAACCTGGAAGTCAATACAAGTGTTTTCACTTCTGAAACAGTAATTTGATATATTTAGAAAGAGATAAGGTGATTGACACTCAATCAGTACCATATGACATCAATTTAAAATACATTTTTTCATGATTAATCTTTAAAAGATTAAAATTCTCTCAAATAATCTATCAAATAAATATTGAATAGAATTTAGTAATGTAAAATTAATAGTAAGTTATAGCTAACGAATTAAACTGAAATTCAAAATTGGTCAATAATTTTTTTCAGTTTTATTATATGGTGTTAAATATTTAAAATTATTAAATTAATTTGCAGACATCTCTGACTATAGGTAACATTAACAATGTCATTGCAGCATTAAAGGGGGAGACTCATGTTTAATAGAATAATTTACGAGCACTATATGATTCAAACCAATTATAAGTGCCATTAAAAATAATCTTTAATAACCTGGAGTATAGCATGCGGTGTATTTTGTTGCTGGCAAATCGGTATTCCAAAAAGTTTCAACACTGGTGCACCAGCTGAATACGTTTCGGTTTGTCTCGTTGAGAGTATCGCACCACCTGTTACGATTTCAATAGTATTCTAATTATTATCTTATAAAAATATGAGAAAGGGATAAGTAGAGATAACTAAGTAAATATGAGCACTAACTTAAATAATTGGATATATTTGAATAAAGATGTAACTAAACCTGTCCGTTTCTCAATCTTATGTTGCGTATCTTATAAATTTTTTGTATAAGTTGATAACGCTATAGTTATAGTATACGAGTAAAAATAAAAGAAAATAAAACCATATATACACACATTAAATTTCGTATTCATAAAGTATATGAAATTCCTTTAAAAATATTCCTAGAAGTTCGCGCACCCCAGATTGAGAACACTTACATTATACTATGGTTATGGTTACAATATAATGCACTATATTACGATATTTTATTAATTATTTTTCACTCGATATTCTTATTAATTCCTACCTGCATTTTCTCAATAATATATATTTGCACATTCTCTTTTTCATTATTGCTAGATTTATTCCATACTATGCAGAAATTTAACTACATAAAACCATGAATGTGAATTTTTGTTCACGCGTTTCGCAAAACTATGCAGAGTTGGAAAGATGAACAGAAGGAATGCGGGTCTGATTGGTCACAATATAACAGATTCGTCTCCGCTAATACGATTATAAACACAGGACAAAGGAATCTTTCTTATTGGCTGAAGGTGTCGTATTTATCGCATCCTATAGTATAGTGGCGAACGGAATATTGAAATCGAGTGGGATAAAGCCACAAGGAGAGAGATACAAAACATTGCCATAGGCGTAGAATCAGTACTAATTATTAACATAAGACAAAAACCGTAACGACGTAACTTATCCTACTACTATGTCACTGTTTGTTGCCGGAAATTTAGGAGTAGGGATTTCAGAAGGATTGCTGGCATAGGTAGAACCAAACGAAACGAACAGAATACTTCTCCTGTCCCTGTGTCGTCTATGTAGTCACTGTCCAGCTTTGGACACTGTGCAACGGTATTTGGTCCATACATTCTTATTTCATATCTCTGTCGTTCTAGCCAAGTATTCTTTGTTTACATCTCTACCGCTTTGGCCAAATATCTCCAATATTTGTACCGCATTAATACTGTAATTACTATAAGAATGAAATAATCTACAGTAATAATTCGAAACCTGAATTTCCAAGTGCATAATCCGTTCTTCCTGTTTTATCAGCATCATACGTCTGCAATTCGTTTTGTACCAATTCTCGAATGGCTTCCGGGGACATAGCCTTCAACAACGCCTTCTTGTGCTGTTCCATTCCTATTTTGAGTAAACGAACGCCTATGATTAATACGACAAGGAACAATAAGTAAGTCGTAACTGATACATCATATCTTTTTTACCCTCGGATACTTCGTTTCTTAAATACAGAATGGCTTCAGACATTTTTGGAATCACGAATCCAATCTCTTTCAACTTACTCTTTAAATCGTCTCGCGTTTCCATTACGTTCTTTACTTCCATCTAAGCGATCATTTAAAATTGTGCTTTAATATCGTTTACAGTTGTACAAGACAAACGGTACAGTAATTACCGAAAGAATATTTAAATGCGTTCGCAGATTCACCAAGTCGGATCTGATTATCTTGAACGTTGTATTGGCTGAGTATTTGTCGCACAAATGGGAGATGGACATTGCTGAAACGTTTAATGCAGAGCATTTTATCCCACGTTATTTCTTTTCATTTTTATTTTAAAATATTGTTAAGTATAAAATTATAATATAAGTTATATATATAATTGTTAATACGTTCCTTTCCATACAAAATTTTTGTTTATGTTGCTTAAAAATTCGAAAATTAATTCTTAAGTTATATCACTTAAATGTTAGAAAATTAACCTCTAAGTTGTGCAGTTTCAGATTTCGAAAATTTATGTTATTTAAGTTATGTTACTTAAGATTTTGGAAATTAATTCTTAAGGTATATTATTTAAGAATTAAAAAATTAATTCTTAAGGTATATTATTTAAGAATTAAAAAATTAATTCTTAAGTTATTTTATTTGGAATTTTGAAAAACATATTGGAATTTTATTTAACTGTTTTTCTGTTATATTTACATTAATGTATAGCGTATGCATTTATAAAATAAAAAAGTTGTGTAATTGATTAGTAATAACAATCATTACTGATTCATATTACACGAAATGTATTAACATTTTAAACTCGTAACTAAAACTTCAATCCTAATTCAAATTTACAAAGTCGTCAAACATCTTCAAAAGATATTAAAAAATTTAATAAATATTTCTTAAGGTATTCTTTTATTATTCATCTGATATACTTTAAAATGAGAAGTACTAATAAAAACTTGAATGCAAAATTATTTATACATTGCTACGATAATTATATGTGTAATGTTTGAGATACTAATTTTTTAAAAATCATCCAATTACAGATTAATTTATAAGTTTCTTAATAAGTTAACCATAAAATAACGTACCTAATAACGACGTAATAATGCAAAATACAAATGGTTTGATGAATTTACAGTACCAAGGAGAGTGGCGAGAGGAATTCAATATAACAGCTGGACAGGTTCCTCCATTTGCACAGCAGTACGTATTTTGAACGCTCATCGGATCGCACTCATAATCACAGGTTTGATCTTTTGAAGAACCTAAACAGACACTCTATAGTTGGTTGCTTTGTAATTTCGATTAAATTTTTTCAATTTGTTAGCAGCTAATTTCCGTTTGATAGGTTTTAAACTAAGCTTCAGATTAATAATTATGACGAGTAGAATCTCAGAAGTTCTACCACTTTTATTTTGAAAGAACTTTTTTTATATAAGGAATTTATTGCTGTTTTTATGAATTTTATATAAGAAACATACTTTCCTTTTTTAATTTTTCATATTTTTATTGTTATACAGTACAATTTTAAAAACTGAATTCTAAGCACTTTTTAAAAATAAAAGTAAAGAAGGAAATTGTTGTGTGGATTAATAGGTATAATTTAAAATAAAAATGTATTTTCAGTTGTTTTTAAGAGAATCGTATATCATCTTCACAAGTTATTTATTTTATTATTTTGCGTATAAAAATGTTTAAATTTTATGTTTGTGTAATTTGTTATAATTAATACTTGGAAATATCGTACGCAGAATTTAAAAATCTTGAATTTACATATTCATGTTATATCTATGATTTATTTTTATGTTTTTATATTTTTATATTTTTATAATATGTTGTATATATAAAATAAATTTCTACCTTATCATTTCGAACATATAGCTGCTAAATATTTTAAAAAAATATATATTATTTATTTAAGTATATACACTAATAATTGCTCAAGTTTTACTATTAATACTTCATGAAAGAGGAAGTTATGATCTGTTGTAACTAAAAATAAAAGTATAACACATATTTTTATTCATAATGTTTGAATAAATTTTTAAAAGATTCAAGTTTCTTAAATGAAATAATTTTATTTATAATATAACATATGAAATTAAATTTTGATAAATTTTATAAACTAGTTTTTTGTATAAAATTATTTGATTTGTTAGACGTTTCATATCTGTACATATCCTTGATTTTAACATATGTTATCATATATTGTACAATTCGATAGATAGACATCGCTTACAAATATTACTTTTGATAATTTCAAAATATTTAGATAGTAAATAAATCATAGATATATTACAATTCGATCTACAATTTTCTATTTTAATAACTATCTATAGCATAGATAAAATTACATTAAAGCACCTTGTTTAATATCGATGAATCTCTATAAATATTCATTTCAGTTAAAATGAATATATATGAACGTTAATAACTTAACATAAAGAAATAATTTTCTGATAAAACAACGATAAGAAAATGCAATAAAAATTTTATATAGCTACAATAGTGCAATATTTATCCTTAACATTAATTTATGGAGGTATATCATTCTTGCCTATTTATATAGATAACACTTAAACGTAATATAGTACTCTTATACTGTAAATCTAATGTATATACATACAATAATAGCGTACTTAGATTTATGTACATCGTATATAACAGCAGAATACTCATTTTTAAATGCAATTACTTAGTTAATGCGACTTAACAATCACTTAACAATCGCTTAGTATTGATGCAACTTTTATATAGACGGAATTAACGAACATTTTTGGTACGGTTTTGTCATATTCTAAAAATACTATTTTGTAACAATAAGGTTTTTAAATTTGAATTGTCGATGTATATAAACATCTTGGGTCAAATTGCATAGACGGAATGTTTATAGGACAAAATTTAGCATATCGGACAGACGATATCTAATCACTGTCAAATTTTTATTTCCATTGGTAAATTTTGTAGTAACTGATGGCATAATTGCTCGAGTTTTATTTTTCGTCAATTAAAACTTCTTAAAGTAGTATGTATCCGTACGTTAAGTCGGCGCTCGAAGTCGTAATCTCTGTATTGATTTTGAGCTCTCAAGAGAACCATTTTTCCTTCTTCAATGTTCTGAAATTAGATACACATACCATGAGTATTGATACTAACAGTAATAGGTTTATTAAAATCGTATAATTTGTAAAAGATATCTAGGTTTGAAAAAAGAAAATATTAATATCATATGATTGAATTAAATTTAAATTGAATTTACAATTAATTAATACACACTAAAGTTTCACAACTTTTATGTTTATTTGTTACTCTGTGCTAAACAGACAAATTGATAATGGGATATATTAAATTTCCTAGAAAAAAAATAATTTATAAATGTGACAATAAAATTTTCACAGAAATTAATTTAATAAGACTTTTCGACAAATTTTAACTTTTCTTCCTATCTGTAATATTCATTAGCTAATACTTATAGTGTTTACTTTCCCGAATATAAAATCCGTAATCAAAAGCCCCCAGTTTTCGGAAAATGTGAGTTTTTTCAAAAGGCACGATTTTTAGCAAAAATGAAGTATTACATAAAAAGTAAGAACATTAGGGCGTTTATTGCCGTCTTACAAATTAGGTGAAAGTATTCGGAGTTTACCAATGCCCATAATTATAATTAGTCGTCGAAGTTTAATACGTTAAGTGCCATGCCAGTCCCCAGGGACCGGCGCTAGACTTTCCGTTCGGGCCCAACCGGTCCTCAGGGACCGGTCCAGACTAGGACCAAACGGTGCTAACTTTTGGTGTTAAATTCTTCGCCACCTTTGGACCTAACGTTTGAGAATTCCTGTTATACCAACTGGTACAGTATCTCTGAGTCTTGTGAACACTTCGTCCGCCACGGGTGGCCCACTTGACAGTCGAGTCTGGGCCTGAACGGAATGGCAAGCAAAACGGGCTGGGCACTTAACGTGTTGAAAATAAGGCTCTGAGCGTACTTTGTCCGTATGTTCTTGCATTTCTACAAATAGTTCTTTAGTTAGTAATAGTTCTGAACCAAACTTGTTACGCAGTAGGGTATTCTGTAGGCTTTTCTGAAGAAGAAACCATCCAGGAACATTATTAGAATGATGTTCAATATTTACAGGACGGTAAAATCTATATCGAGAATCCGTAAGCGGGATTTTGTCGCCACGCAGCCATTGTTCGCTACTCTAGCTTCGTCAGGGCCGTAATCATGCGTAATCGACACCAAAATCATCGCCTACTAGATTGCATTTTCTATATGCGTAACATATATATATATTTTTATGTACATTTTTATGCTGATCGCAAAATCATCAGGAATTTCTCGAAATCACTTGTAATTTGAAACAATTTGGTTATTCGATACATAAATACGAATACTTTTTAATATAAAGCTGTTAAAAAATAAATTCCCACCTAACTTTTAAGATGAAAATAAACCACTTAACGTTCTTACTTTTTACGTAATACTTTATTTTAACCAAAAATCGTACGTTTTTAGAGAAATTCATAATTTTCGAAAATTAAAGGTGATAGAGCAATTTCGATTACGGATTCGTTTTCAGGAAAGTAAACTCTACAAGAATTACCCAATGTATTTATATTACTGATTAAAATTCGTGTTGTAGAGTGTAATTTCCTAACAAATGTTAAACATTTGTTTAAATATCTATTACTTACATTAACACTGCAAAGCGCAGAACCAAGTTCATAAAGTGCAAATGCACTAATATGCTGATCGTACGAGTCATTGTTCGGACTACGACGTTTTAAACAATTTCTGTAACTTTCAATTGATGCTTGAGTATCGCCGAGAGAAGAATAAACTGCTCCTTCGATTAAACTGGCTAATCCAACCATTGGTTCGTCCGAAAGACTAACTTTGCATTCTAAAAAAGTGATTATAGAGAAAATAGGTATTAAATTATTACTATACTTTAAAATAAATTTTTAAACGTATATATGCATACATACATTTTCAAAGAAGTCGGTAATAATTAAAATAAACGGTAACTATTTAAAATGAATAAAATGAGCGAAAAAATGAACAATCTCTAAAATTAATTTTCGAATAAACGTACTCATATTTTGGAAATAGCTCTAACCAATATTTCAACATTTTTACACCATAACAAAAATTTAATGCCACAATTATGCGTAATACTTTTTCTGTATTTTATGAAAATTCTGTATTTTATAAAAAATAATTTCAAAGGAATAATTTTAAATAGTTTTAATTCGCAGAAATAAAATATTTTCTATTACCTAAAAGTATTCCTTGCAGCGAGTCTACAGAACAGGACGGCATCGCGTTCCACAGGTATAGTAATTCGTACACGAGTAGCCTGTAGTACAAGACTGTATAAGGTTGACCAGTTTCCTGATCTAGGAGTTTAGGTGTTCGACGTAGGACAAATAAACCAAGTTGCGTTTCTTTGCACATTCGATTATCGCAATGAAGCATTTTTCGGTAAGACGAGGCTACGAGATCAAATTTTCCGAGGGCTCCGCAACAGACTGGAAAGAAATATTTAAAGAGGTAGTCAAAATAAAAGCGATAAGACTAAGAAAGGAGAGAAATAAATATCTTACCAGTTGCTAAATAAGCGTAAAAGTTCACTGACCACCTAGATTGTTGTCGCAATTGTGTCAAAGATCGATAAGCTTCTTCGTAACTTAAACGAATCAAATGACACCAAGCCACCTCGTGTAGACACAATAATCTGATCTCCCTTTGTTTCGAAGCTGCAACAGCCTTTGCGTACGCTTGCAGAGCACCATTTACGTTTGACTGCAAAACAAAATTCATTTGACAAAGATTTACAATTGGAAGAATAATGTAGGACTTTATGCTAAATTTATCCTGAGATCTGCGTTATTAGAGTTATATATACTATGACTATAATTTGACAGAGATCTGAGCGTCTGATAAACAATAATTCCATTTTAATAACAAAACAGGTTTATTTAGACATTAAAATGACTCATCTCGGTATATGGAGGTATACTGCATAAAATTTTACACCAAATAGACGAAAAAAAAGAAAACTACTTTACAGAAATAATTATTTGCATATTTTAGAAAGTCATACAAAATTTTAGGAAACAAAATGTATTGAAAATGAATACTAATTATAAGAAATGCTAAACAAATCATTCTGATCCCTCTTGGTAGATCTAGTGTTAATAACAAAACAGGTTTATTTAACTAAAATATTACACTAAGTTCCTCTCAATTGTAACTCTAAAACACACGATCCTCTGTTCACTACGTCTCGACTACACACATTCTGCTTTATGCCTTCTGACTTCTCTCGCGCTCTTGCATTCTTACTTAACCCTTTCACTACGGCGCGTGAAGTCTCTCCAGTAGAACGAAGCGACATGTCAAAGATGGTAACATTATGATAGTGCAATATTTAGCATTCGGTTTTTGACGCAAATCTTTCGAAGGAAAAATAAAAGGAAAAACTGACCATCGCAATAGAGCTTGCAATTCTTTGCGAAGAGAGGTAAGAGAAGGCCAATTTTTGTGGCCGGTGATTATAGTCACCCGTCGAGTGTAGATGGCGTCTCGTGACCGGTGACTATAGTCACTCGTAGTAGCCAAAACTCTCTCTTTTCATACACAGGCTTTCCTTCTCAATCACTTGATACAGTCATAGACATCCCGACAAAAGGATTCTTTCGCGCTATCGTTTGTTCTTTCGCTCTGAACGCCCGAGTCAAACCGATGCAGCTGTTTATTATTCCTCGCTTTTCGAGAAGCGTTCTAAGCGTTTCCATGTATTCCCTTAGAAGTAAGACTGCACACTTATTTGCCCCGCTATCACTTTTAACCTTTTTGCGCTCGAGAGGCGGCCTTTAGTCGCTATTTGATAAAATTTCGAAGCTTGTTATTTATTAATATGTCAAATTTCAGGTAATGTGTGAGGTATCGAAATCAAATAATTCTACGTGTTAATTGTCATACGACTTTTTATTCACTGCGCAGAAAAATATCGTCAGCTTTGTAACAGAAAATCTTTGAACTCTTATTCTTTTTTAGCCAAAAAATCGTCGAGTGCAAAGGGTTAATACTTTGTCAATGTCCTTCACTGCTCGCCATCCCACAATAATTTAAAAGGATTCCATGAAACGTGAAATTAATTAACAGATAATAATAAATTTTATAATTAGAAATCTGAATTTTGAATATACTATTAATATCAATTAAAAGTAGTATTTATGTCTTCAAATCACGTGAAGATTAAACCAGATACTTTAAAAATGATGAGAATTTTTACTCATTGAAATATTTATGATATTTACAATTCCTCTATAAATATGTTTATTGTCATTATTTTATAAAGATATGAAAATCAAATGAATAGAGCTATCATTGTAGAATGGCGTACAATATTATTTCTCAAAAACTAACAAACTTAACAGGTAACTTAACAAACTTAAAAACTGAAAAACTAATAAATTCAACAGCTTAACAGGTATCATAATTATTATAATCATAATTTATAAATTATAATTATATAATTATGACTTATTACATCATAATTATTATAATTATTACATTATATTTTTGGAATATTATTACATATTGTCAAATATTAGTAGTTATTACAATCAATATTACAAGGCTATCATATATTAAACATTTTTATTATGTCACCATTATTATTTCTAAACATGTGGCAAAATATTTCAAACAATAAAATATTTCTTTGAAGGTTATTGTTAACAGAACCAATTGCACAAATTTTTCAAATTATAGTGTAACGTTTCAAGCCATTAAATAGGATTAAAGCAATAAATATAACGAATTTAAATATATAAAATAAATAAATAATGAAATAAATATATAACGAATTTAAAATATAGAAAATACACAAAACAATATATCCTTAAATAATAACGATGTTCATTTATACTTAATTATACTATTATACATAACATGGAGGAAAAAGTAACTATCGTTGTTATGTCATGACATATCGTATCATGTCATGTTAGCAGTAATGTCAAAGAAAATATCGAATACCATATAATATGCATGATACGTAAATAGGAAGTATATATACTTATCTATTTATAATAATAATAAATAAACTATTTATAATATAAATGCACTCTTACCTCGAGTCTTTCTATTCGGCCAGCAAAGAAAAGAAAAAGTGCAGAATTATTAAATTCTGGAAGACATTCCACGATTAATTGCTTCGCTTCGTTTACACCAGCTTGTCGATTGTTTCCATCAAGAGCGAAAAATGGACGTGCAATTGTATGGTACCAAAGTAGGGATAAGCTGAAACGGATGAAAGATTGATAAGATAACAGTGCTTCGGTGTCAATCACAAACGGAATATATTAATACATCTCTATACATGTATGTAATATATTTTAACATTTAACTATTTTATTTTTCTAGAAAGAAAAATAGTTCAAATAAATATCACTAAAATAAACACTAGAAAGTAACTATTTCCACAATATTAGTAAAAGGATATCGTGTACATACAATAATTAAATTAATGATATAAATTAATAATAATAAAATAAATAATTAAATACCTTAAATACGAAAACTATACATTGAAATTATCTATTCAATAAATTAGAAAATGATATTTAGGAATGATATAAGAAAATACAAAAGATTGTCTTAAAATTTATACTAACGGATGGAAGATTGATAAGAAAACAGTGTTTCGGTGTCAGTCACAAACGGAATATATTAATAAATTTTTATACATGTATATAATATATTTTAACATTTAACTATTTTATTTTTCTAGAAAGAAAGATAGTGGAAATAAATATCACTAAAATAAACACTAGAAAGTAACTATTTTCATAATATCCGTAAAAAGATATCGTGTACATACAATAATTAAATTAATAATAATAAAAATAATAATAATAATAAAGGAATGGTATAAGAAAATACAAAAGATTGTGTCTTAAAATTTACACTAACACGTGTACGTTATAAAATATGTAACAACTAATAGTTTTGTAAAAAGGTATAATTTACGAACGTGTATATAAAAGAAAGAGACAATTAAAACATTTTTAGGTATTGTCCAATTGAACTTAACATTGCTTTGAGAAAATGTATCAATAAAATATTAACACTGATGCTGTGATATGCATTTATATAATCAATGCCATTGTGCTTTTATAGGTTACACTGCACTATTATTTCGCATTCTTCTATTCGCTGAATTGCAGTATATGAATAGTTATACTAACAGCACTTAAAGTAGGTCAGTCTATATATCCCAATGACGTAATCGTGTAAAGATGACTAGATATAGAACTACATTGCTTGAAAAAGTAAAATTTCATATTTTCATTTTTATTTTTTACAAAAAAAAAGAAACGATTAAGACGATTTGAAAAACAGATGTCCTTGAAAATAAGATGTTTAATTACAACGCACTTTTACGTCAATTACAATAATGAAATTACAATTTTATCAATTACACTATGTTGTATAACAGAAATTTTACATAACAACACTTATGTTAAAAATAACGAAGAACACATTAAACAAAAATAAAAAAATATTATTAATCAAAATATTTATTTCTACACATTTGTTTCACTATTAGTGATAATAAAAAAAGGAAAAAGAATGCAAGAATCGTGTAAAAATATCTCTAAAAAAATAAGTAAAGATAAAAAATTTTATTTGGTATTAAAGTTGCTATAGTAAATGTCTTAACTTTTCTACCTGTAGTAATCTCGTACTTTTATAAGATAATTAAAACATAGAAGATATTAAATTTTTGTGCTAAAAATATTACTGATTGATTAAATTATTAATTAAATTTTAGCTTATCCAAGATTTCATTTCAACGTGTATATATTTTCAGTATCATTTACACTGTAGCACGAAGGCAGCCGTGGATTTGGCTTACAAGGAGAGTGCAAGTCCTTCGGGTCATAGATTGAGTTGAAACTTTGCAGGTTTGTAGATTTAGTCATCCAATTCAAGAAAATATATAATTATGAGGACAACTACTCGATAGTTTTCGAGATATTTAAGTAGGATTGGAATGAGTGTGGCCTTGGAAGAGTGTCGGGAGTGTTTGAACTTAGAACAAAGATGACCACGCGCAAGAAGATCGAATGGATGTGTATGACAGCCGAGTGCGATGGACAAATGGAAGTTAGTTTATGAGTGCAGTGTGTGTTCGAAGTACCTGGTTCACCGAGGCTACGGGGAAAGAGGCATGATTGGGAAGGAAAGCTCGAGTGTGAAAAAAGGACAGAATGAATGGTTTAAATAAGGGTGCAAGGGCACGGGCGAGTCAGGGTGTGTAAGAAGTCCAAGTCAGTCTAACAGTTCAGTCTAAGACAGTCCATCAGTCAGTTGAAGAATGTCCAAAGTCTAAGAGTTTGCAGTGAAAGACAGTGTGTCAAAGTCTAAAGTCAGTTTATAAGAGTCAGTTTAAGAAAAACCAAAAGAGCGTGCCCATAGCGAATCTCTCTTGTTTCATAGCCAGCCGCTGTCATTCTATTTATAAGCTTATTTTATTCTATTAAGAAGCGAACAATACTATCTTGAGTCAATCCACCCAAAATCTGATCCTACATTTATGATTAGAGTTTTATTATTGCCTTAATTGCAGATTTATTTCAAATATTTATCAAGTGCCGTTGTGGCCTAATGACGATATCCGAAAATTTCCACGTTGATGGCAATTTTCGGATGTTGTCGTTAGGCTACAATGCCACTTGATAACTATCGACAACTATTCGGAAGAAACTTTAATCGTACATATCTCAAAACTATCGAGTAGTTGCCCCTATAATGGTACATTTCCCTGAACTGAATAGCTAAATCTACAAACCTGCAAAGTTTCAACTAAATCAATGATCCGAAGGACTTGCACTCTTCTTATTAGAGGTTGCCTTCTCTCAGTATGCCGAATTTATCGAGATACTGAGAAGTATCTTGTGTACTTGTGTACTAAAAAGCAATTTTGTTTATATACACTTTATTATACTGATGATTTCGATTTAGATGATTGGTGTAGATATGTTTTTTGGTATGTCATCTTCGCCTTCCATCTTGATGTGTACTGATTGACTTCTAGTTTTCGTCTGATGTGATGTCTTCGAGTTCTAACCAACGTCTCTCTTGTCTAGTCAAGCTCTGTCTGGTGTCTCCTCACAGTTTGTGTTGATTGGTTTAGAGTGGTCGTGGGTGGAGGAAAGATAAAGTTTTTTGATTGGACGTGGGTGTTTTGGAAGGATACTTGGTTTGGAAGTGGAAAAATATCAGGCAAGTTTCCCTTTGGTATTATTTTGGTCAAGATTTATGCGTGGATGTCTGTTTAACACGTTAAGTGCCTAGCTCGTTTTGCTTGCCGTTCCGTTCAGGCCAAGACTCGGCCATCAAGTGGGCCACTGACGGCGGGCAAAGTGTTCCTAAAACTCGGAGATACTGTGCCAATTGTTATAACAAGAATTCCTAAATGTTAGGTCCAAAGATGGCGAAGAATTTAACCACTAGCAAGGAATTCACAGACACGTGTGCTAGAACGGTCCAGTATCTCTGTGACAATTGCCTGACGACGTGTATACCACGTCGTTGACGATTCTGCGACAAAAGCATTACGACGTGCGTGGCACGTCTTTCCAGCGCAATTGGTTAACATCAAAAATTAGCACCTTTTGGTCCTAGTCTGGGACGGTTCCTGAGAACCGGCTGGGTCTAAACGGAAATTATAGCGACGGTCCCTGGGGACCGGCGTGACACTTAACGTGTTAACGTTTCAGTAAGTCAGTCACACGTACGTCCCGACTGTTGAATCTGGTCGTAGGTATCATTGTCCACAGTCTGTCTTTGAGTGGGTTATAATTCTTAACCCTTTAATTCTTAACCTCCAAATTATTTTTCAATTTTGTTGCCAATAACTCCCTACTACTTTAAGTATTTTATTTGAAATTTACTTCACAGGACGATCCTTACTGTTACTTATTTTAAAGAATTTTATTTGCTAATTATATTAAATACAGCTTTCAAACATTGTTGTAATATATATTTTGAATTCAAGTAAATCAAGTAATTACTTATTTTCTGTTTTCTTGTTCAGTGAATGAAGAATCAAAACACGTCTAGTAAATAAATATAAAACTAATATTATAATATTATTACTATAATAAATATAAAACTAACTCGACATACGAGTGCTTAATCCTTTTCTCGTTATATAAAAATAGTAATTCAAAGACTTTCTGACATAGTTGGCGATATTTTCAAAACGGTAAATAAGAAATCGTATGGAAATTAAGACATAGAATTATTTTACTTATTTTAAATTTTAACATATTTTATTAATTTTAGTAATTTTAAATTTGATATATTAATTGACATCGAGCTTTAGCATTCAATAAAATGGCGGCTGTGTGGGTAGAATGGACAATAATATACGATACATTTTTAACAAGTAATTCACAAAATATTCTTAAGTTAAACTATTTAAATAATAAACTGTTTGAAATAAAATCGGTAGATGATGAAAGAAGAGAAGATAGGAACTAGATTGTTGGGGTAATTTAATTTTAGACTGTGGTGTAACTCGACATAGGAGTTCCTGTGATAAAATCTGATGTCGACAAAGGAGTGCAAGGGGTTAATCCTGAAGAAGGACAGTAAGGTATGTCTAACCTTCATTATTGCCTTTATATAACCAATCATAATTTTATTCTTCTTAGAAATCGTATATTTATGGCAAGCAAATATATTTAATTATCTCAATCTACTTCATATGCTATATTGAGTATTAAATTAATTATGGCTACATGTTTTTTTTTGGATTATGATGGCCAATTTAACTGAAATAACATTCGATATTCAAACTAAAGACAATAAATGATTTTTATTAACGAGTGAAAAGAATTGGAAGCAAAATAAAAACTATGCAGAAATGGAAGAGAATGAGCGTGAAGTATATTGAAAATATTCTATTCTGAGAAAAATAATATTCAAACTCACGTGGCAAGAGGGGCGCGCATATCTTCACCGAGCCTTGCATACATTAACGCGGTAATTCCTGCTTCTCTATCGCCCTCGAAGCCCAAAAAGTGGATCACTTTTAGAAGAGAGGGTGGTAACAAGCTGACACATAGTTGATAAATTCCATAACCAAAATTAACTGCTGACATCAGTCGGGAGACCTCGGACGGCTCAACAAAGCTGCAAAACACGTCACTTTTCCACTTCTGTTAATTTGCAATGGGAGAATATTCATTCGTTATCGGTCGAAGTAGGTTCGATATCTTGAAACAGATTTCCAAACTAGGAATCTAAATCACTAGTGCATAAACAGCAAACTACATTTAATTGTTTAGACTTTGATTTTCTGTATCGATAATCGTATTCCAAATAATACTTTAATTATAAAATTGTATAAAGTTGTTATTTGATCAAATTTATGCATTTTAAAAGAATAACGAAAGAGTAATGTAAGAATTTTCAACAAAAGAAAAGAGATTTGTGTTATTTTATTATGTGTAGAAATAAAACGGTATAAGAGAATTGGACGAGTAGGGTCGAGAAATGTTTGTAAAAAGAAATAGCAATTACGGTGTCTGTTGTTCAGGTGTGATACCAGTGAGGGAGAAGAACATTGATAAAGAGCTGCGTAGGCTTGAGGGAGACGAGATCGGTGTAGGATTGTTTGTTGAACCATTGCAAGATGGTATAGACCACTCCGAGGAACCTGGACTATGTGGACTTTGCAGCGAATAGGAAGAGCCATTATATGAAGGGGTACTGCATCTTGTGTTGAAACCTATTAAAAACGAAAATTGCAAAAGACGTTTTATTTCAGTACCAATTCTAATCATTTCCATATTAATTTAATTATAATTTTAGTTTTAATTACAACAAGTAATAGCTGTGAATATTTTCAGAAAAATATATTTTAATTTTGACACTTTCCTTTTTTCTTTTTTTAAGCAAAATGTCTTTTAATTAAAATAGCACGCGCTAATAGCAAGGACGAATCATTTATAAGTAAACTACACACTAATAACAGAATATTAAAGAAGAGGTTCTTGTTCATCCTAGTGTAAGAATTAAATGAGCTTGACGTTTCGTTTCCACAACATAGGCTGGATCGTTACAAACAGACTGCTTTAATCGTTCCAATTAAGTTGAAGATAGAACTGAAATATATATGCGAAGTAAAAAGTAAAAGTAAAGCTAAAAAAGCAAAATAAAAAATTGTAATGACCTCTTTGATTTTTTTAAGAGCAAAAGTTGTTAGCATTGTTTTCTTATAGAACTATGCTGGTTTTTTAAAATGCAATACGTAAATATCTGAAAAATATAATTATTTTTTAAGATAAAGATTTTAAGTTAATAGAGAAAAGAATTATTTTATATGGCAAATACGTTTCCCTAGGAACTTTAACTATGTTATAAAAATATCAAATTATTTTATTCTATTTCAAATAAAATTATATTTTGGTTAATTGTCTTATAAAAGATCAAAATAAATATGTATAAAATATGCAATAAAAGTGTCAATAAAATTTGTATTTTACTCTCAAAATTATATTTATACTCTTTTCAAGTAATGTAAGCTTCTAATTGTTGCAATAATACAATGTCCAACGAGCGTCTGAATACTATTATGCAAATGATTTGTATTCAATAATTAATGTTTTAATTCTTACATTTCTTCAAATGAAGATACAATTGCAAGCTTTATGATATTATCCTTGTTCATATTTGACTTAATTATCATTACGAGCAAAATGCATTAAGCTCAGCACAAATTGGTACTATTTGTTAAGGGTTCGCTACGTACCCAATGGACTAGAACCAAAGGTACGCTGGTGCAGCTGCAAAATTTGCGAGTGTGTATGTTGATAAACTCGCCAGGCTTTACGTAACATCCAACCACCACGTACGTAACCAGTTAGTTCTTGTTGCAATAATGTTAATATCGCCGAGCAGACTTGCGAATCTGCGAAGACTATTTGCTTCTCCAATTTATTCACATAGTCCATCTAAAATATTTATTTTCTTATCAATATTTCCTTATTGGTTCTTCATTTATTAGTTCTTGTACTTTGTTTTAATAAACATCAAATTTAAGCTTAACTTCGTGTATAATAATGACGAAAATATTAAATTAAAAACAAGAAAAAAAAAAGAAAATGGTAGTTACGCCTGTTTCCTCTGCTTTGAAGACTTTACTCTTCACAGATTTCAACCATCCTATGTCACTTGCACATTCCCTTTCCATCTCCTTTAATAGTAGCATAGCCTGCTGAAGCTTATCATTCTCAAAGGTCATCAATGCATTCTAAAAATTTATTCAACGATTACTCCTTCCTGTTCCTATTTCGAGAGCATAACATCGTAAGTCGTCATTAGGACAGTTCGAAATAGACTTCCAGTCGATAAAAATGTACAGGATAGTACGTGGTAAAATATCCGGATATCCTTACGTTAATAGCAAAACTTTTCTCTAAAAATAACTCAAAATATTTTTGTATAATATTTTCCTTTAGAAATTCATATCTTGAGAACTTTCCCTAGTGTTTTATTTTTAAGCAAGCTCAGCGTAAAATATTGTAAATAATTTTGCATCATCTTATATAGTAAAATGAAACAATTATAACGTATCATTCACATACCATAAATAAGACAAAGCAGCGACCGGCCTTTACGTGGAAACTATGCGGGTGTTCGGTAAATAGGATTTCTGCTTCCTCTGTTTTGTTATTCAAAAGCAACGAAATTCCCGCTCTAGCGATATTCCATTCCTTTACATTTTCGGTCGTTTTAGCCATGATTCTTCAAAGTGAAATTTTTTCTGATCTGACTCAACTTTACTTTGGGAAATTGTCCGATAAGGATATCGTGATATCTACGATGCGAAAGTCACGTGTGCATAAGTAAGAAACATTTCATTGACCAATAAATGGTAATGCATGTAAGGTCAATTTCTTCAGTTAAACAATTCAATGGCGGTACTCTTTTAATGTCTTCAATGTAGTGTAATTCAGCGATTAGAAGCAGCACTAATGTGTACAGTTGTCGATGAATTTGCGTCACGAAACTGTCAGGCGCGGTACATCTACCGTATCACTGTGTATAAGTATGTAAAATATTCTTCCATCAAACATGCCTGTTTTCCCCATTGAAATGTAGGACACAAAAGAAATAATAGAATCGGAAATCTTCGTCATAATAACAACATATTTTCTTAAAACGCCAGAACTCTGATGCTACACTGTGCACTAGCTTTGTTATTACTAGAATTTAATAATTTTTGACAGGTAACTATCACATCGTAAATATTTCATGTATTGGAATAAGTTTGCTTGACTGCCGATGTTACGTAAGGAAATTTTTTCGTATATTCTTCATATGAGAATTGAAAAACAAATTTGCGTATTGGTTCTTTGTAAACATTTCAGATATTTAGTTGTAAAATTAGTCAAAATACAATCGACTCTTGCAATGTTTATTTCGAGTTTATTATCCTTAAGATTTATTTTATGGGCTTCTTGTTCTATTTATATGTATTCATTTTTTTCACGAATAAATTTGTTTCCTTTACTTCATAAATAATGTAAATAAAAGTGCAATAAGTGCAAAATACTATTCGCTGTATTCTCGAATATCAATAACAGTTATAACAAACTGTGCATTATCACCACTGTTTCAAATAGATAGGATTAAAACGATGTTTATGTGTAACCGAAAAAAGAAATTAGAACGTGACGTTTACTAAACGGAGCTTACTACCTACGGTGCCACGAGTTGACTAAAGTCTTTCGACATAGCGCAATGCTGCTGCCACCACCTTACGTTTTCATATATAGATATTATTGATTTTAGACTATGTATATTACGACCCTGAAGGAGCATTATAATATTAGGAAAAAGTTTCATCAAAGTAATCTTGAGAGGGAGAGATATAAAAATAGGAATGAAATAAAACAAACTAGAACATTCTTTTATTATAAATAATAAAATGATTAATGTATAAAATAAATCATGAAATTTCTATTTCTTAATTTTTATGTGACATTGCAATCAGTTAACATTATATTATATATTTTTATAACAGATGTTGATCTTTGTAAAACATATATGTACATCATATTTACAATCGACTTAGAAGTGATGCATAATAGTATAAATATATACAGCAGTGTGGCAAGTGTGTTGCTTTTTTTATAAAAGCGAAAGTACATTCATACAGATCAATACTGATGTTTGAGGAAAGGTGTGCGAAACAGTTTATACAGTTTTGTTATTTGTCATTTTGTAATAATAATAACAGAGCTATAAAACCTGTACATTTATTTACATTTTTTAAATTTGCTAGAAATTTGTCTAATTGTAAGAGGAATGTCATATGAATTCCAGACCCTCAAATTTCTTATCTATCACTTTAGTCTCAGGCATTATTATATTTCCATCAATTGTAAATGCTACGATGTATGTTGCAGTCTGTCCTTGATATTCTTCAGTTTGAAGTGCAATAATAATTGAATCCTGAGAACCTGGTAAAAATTTAAAACTTGAAAAACCTCTAGTTGGAACTAAATTACCAATTTTTGTAACCTAAAAATGAAATGTAATTAATACTTTTATATTTTATAATTGTATTGATTACAATAAAATATTATAATAAAAAATTAATAAACATTAAATTTATAATTAAAAATACATAAAGACCTTAATGTCTACAAAATTTTCATCTGTGGCCAATAATACATTGCAACTCATTATTTCATCTTTAGTTTCATTATAGCATTCGTGAGAACATCTCCTTGGCAAAAAGAACCAATTTTTGTGTATATCACTCCAAGCTCCTGATTCATGAATCATATAGCCTATGATATATCAATTAAAAGCAATTAAAAGCAAAATTTATATGTGTAACAATATTACATATAAAGTACATGATTATATACCAGGAAATTCAATATGAATTGCTTGTCTTAATCTTTTATAATTTGAAATCCAATTCAATGATTGGATTTCACCACGTGGAGATACTATTTTTATCCAAAGGGGATTATTATTTTCAAATTCTCCTGAAGGAGTAGTCCATTCTTTGCCTGTACTACCAATATACAGATGTTCGTCTTTAACAGTTGCCCATTCAGATTTGAACCCTAAAAATTTCATAAAATTTGAACTAATATAAAGCTTTATAAATTTTGATAATATTAAAGTTATTAAATATAATTTACCTTTAGAATTTTTACCATTGCCATCCATTAAAATAACCCATGGATAAGCTTCTTCACCTTCGATAAAATATATAGCTCCTGTACGATCATCGAAAGACAATAAATGTCCATCGAAGACAATTAATTCAGACAATTCCATACCACGTCCTTTCATAGTTAAAGATGACGTTAACATTTGATTTCTATCATCCCAAATGACGGAAATAAAATTTGTAATGGGATTCCAAAAAAGACTTCCAGTTTTCATAATACTGTGCCATATATTCCTTTTATTTAAATTTTTGGAATCATGATCAAGATCGCTTACTATTGCTATACGGTAAGTAATACCCTTAGATGTCCTAATTGGAGCTGATAAAGGGTATGTTTTATTGTACTTGTAGTGTCTGCACTGTGTTAAAAATTCATTTGATGACGACGAATGTACAATTGCACGCAACGAAGTATATCCAAATAAGATTAGAGGAACCAACAAGAATAAGAAAATTAAAGCCAAATATTGACTTTGAATGCGAAAAGTACTGTTGGCAACTCTGTAGACATGAGGAGAACGTAATGCTTGCTTCCAGTCACGTAAATATACCATGGTTTCTCTGTTTTCGTAATGCATTCGCATTCGTTTCATACTATCATGAACAATTTTGTTATGTTTCAACTACAACTACAACATATTTCAACTACACAACTAAAAATTAACCTAACTTCTTTCTCCATTTTAATTGACAACGTTGAAAGGGAAATGCTGGCAGTCATATACATTAGCGCCATCTAAAGAAGTTAAAAGATTTAAAATGTTAAAAGTAAAATCGTATTATATGATAAGTTTCATAGTTATTTATTCACTCTTATATAATCTAAATATTATGGACAATATTTATCATATGTTAGGTTAAATATTTAAATCGAAATAATATTTTTCATTCGATTCAATTATTTTATTTTTTTATATCTAAACAGAAATTATATAATATAAACTGTTATAAGACAACGAACTATTTTATATATTATATCCAGAATTTTAAATACTTCGATATTTTCATACTATAAATTTTTATCTCAAAAGTAATAAAATCTGTACACGAAGTAGTGTTATATACAATAATAAATATATAAATGTGTGATTATTAAATATGAGATTCAGGTCATACTTTTTATTGTAAAAGTTTTTGAAATTACGTTATGTTTCTTTTATACCATTAATATTCACAGTTAATTTATTTTAATTTTACACTTCCATAAACACAGTACACATCACAGATGTTCAGTATTCATTTATTCTTTGTCTCGAAATTTTAATCAATATTTATATGATCACTCCGATTTTTTTATATAATTTAATAATATGATATGTTTCTAAAACACATCTAATATTTAATTTGTTGTTTTTACGAATAATAACATCTTTAAATGTAAACATATTTAAGGAAGATTCTTACGTCAACGGTATTACGTAACGACATTTTAAGTACGAATGGTTAGACGAACACAATTGATTACGATGCCGAAATTCACGTTGATTCTAATGTTACGGAAAGAAGGCACGAAGCACAGAAGAACGAAGCACAAAGAAAGGAAGTATGAAGCACAGGACATTCAGAAGTTTTCTCTGTTGAAAAGGTATCAATTTGTATCGTCCCAATAACGATGCAAGCATCCGCAGCATATTCTTGAACGTTGGGGTTGAACGAACGAGTCTGGGGTGAAACGAATCGAGGGGGTGGAAAAGGGGGTGGTGGAAAGGGGAGTCTATGAGGGTGGCAAAGTACTCGTCAGTCGTGTGACGCGTTTCCCGCCGACAACATCGGTTATATTGCCAATACATTAAACCGCGACCGCATTTCCAGTTTCCACGTGTTCCTCGCGTGTGTCTTATGTGATCTGATTGCTATTGGCTATCGCAGTTCCGCGGTAACCTGTATTATCGATTGAACGCGCTTTGCGCACGTTGCCGCAGTTACTCGTGGCACCGCCACTACCACCGCACGTACTGCACTTTCGTCTTCGTGTTAACGTAACGTCGTATGTCGATTCGGCTCGATTTGCGATTTCTTTTGCGCACTGCAGTTACATCTGTATTTCGTAGATCATAAAGATACTCTATTAACGTTGTTCCTGACTATACGCTTCTCGTCGAAATTACCGTCCTACCGCCATGTTCCATTTCAAACTATACGTTTCGCGCATTGGTAAACAAGTTAACTATTTGTTTGTGCCGATTGTTGACATAAAGAAGTGAGCACGTGGTTCATTAATCGTATAGTACAGGCTTTTGTAGATTTGTGTTTTGAAAAGATTGTGTCAAAGATATCGTAAACTTGCTTCGTATTTTTAGTGATCTCCAATCGATTTTGAAACTGTTTTATCGATGTTACATACTCGCGATTGACTACCAATGTGGCGCCAAAATGGAGAATGAAGATTTTCTTTCATTATTATACTGAGAAAATTGAAGCATATCAAAGCTATTGTTTAAAGTAATAAAACTTAGTGTTTATAATAATATAATTACTACTGTATTTGTGATAAATCTTTTTTAATGTGGGACATATTTGTGCTTTTATACGAAACATTACTAGTGATTTTGTTGAAACATAAATATTGTAAATCGAAGTTTTTGTGAGATTATGGTGTTATGGCTAACAGTATTTCTATTTGACTTCCTCTTCTTCTCATCTTTGGACATTCATCCATGGAACTCTACTTCCGTATCGGTGTATTTACGTTGTAAAAGGTAAATATTATTTACTCTCAATATTGTACGTTTCTCTTCTTGAGAAAATTAATGAAAACGATGATTTACAAATAGAATAATATTTTCCAATGAAATAATTGGAATGCAATTTATTTTTTATGTAACAAGTATAATTATTTATACGCAAGCAATTGCACAAATTCTTATTAATATTTACGATTCATTATCGAGACACCTGTTGTCGTTTGATTTGATAATCGTTGTGAAAATTTCTTACAACCTTCGTAAAAGCTGTATCATTAGCATTCGCGTGTATTATGAATTATCAAGTGTAAACCATTCGCTGGATAAGACAGTGAAAGTGAGACTATGCAATATAACCGGGATAGTTGTAGAAGTCATGTGAAAGGTTAACTGCTAAAGAAACAGTATACACATTCACATCCTGAAACAAAGTACTTATTGGCTCATAGCTTTGCCAACCTGTTCTCCTCGATAAGAAGATTTCAAAACTTCCCGCGATAAAGACGTCAAAATATTGCCAACTGTTCGAACCGGCATAAAGCAGCGGAAATTAACGAAGGTATGTTATTACGACATAACCTCAAATTGTTAGCGTTAAACAATCGCGTAGAAAGACTACAAGGTAAACGGACGAAGGTAAACCTATCGTTTCGTGCACCACGAAAGGGTGAAAGAGGTAATCCAACGCCAGGTAGGGCTAGTCGTAAGAAGACACCGAGGTACACGTAAGAAGCATCGTCCATGACGATGTGTCGTCGGACATTCTTCAAGGTCGTCGACCTTAACAGCGTCTCGTGTAAACGGGTCTGCTTGGACGAGACGTAATTGCGCTTAGAAGATGGCGCAGAAGGAGGACAGGTAAACAGGATGGAAAAGAGACAGAGCAAGTGTGCGTCAGGGATAGGGGGTGACTTCGTGGGGTTGGTACGACGACAGTGCATGGGCGGAGGGGTGGGTTTCAGTGACGTCGTGCCAAAACGGAGGGTAACGAATGAGCGTGGATGTAAAGGAGTTGGGTAGGGTGAGGTTAAGGGGGAGGGGGAGGGGAAAGGGAAAGTGACTAGAGGGGTGGCATGAGCGGACGCGTGGACGCTTCGGTTGCATCGCGGTTATAGGTTTGCGTATCGCATTAGATCTTAGATTGAAAACTCATCGAACCGATGCAACTTTATTAGATAATTATTGGTCGCGAGTTTATCTCATTTAATAAAGGCTTAATAATATTAATTAGCAATTATAATTTTTCATTTTTATATTAATCATACGTTTAATTTATTGCAGAAATCTGTTACTATTTTAATTATAGTTAATTATCACGAGTTTAGTGTGATTTTTAAATAGTTATTATCTAATTTATCAATTAATCTACTGATTTATATTTGAAAATGAAATTTATAATATTTACTATTTATTCTTAAATTGTGAAGGTACATAGTTAAATTCATTCGATGGGCTTTAAATAGCCTATAATTAAATTGATGGGAGGTTATTGTGCAGGGAATATTTTTTTATTTATTGCATGTTTCAATAAAGTTGGTTACATAGGAAGGGAGTTTAATAGAATTATGGAAGCTTTATAGCTCGACCTATTTCTGTGGAAAAATATAATAATGTATATAATCTTCCTTTATCTTGTATACACCTTTATTTTTTTATATATAAATCATTAAATTGTTATATATTGAACTAAATTTTATGATTATTTCTATTATTTTGTAATATGAAAAAGATACAAATAGAAATAAAAATATTTTGTTGTTTTAGGACAAGATTTAGAACAATTTAATTAGTGTCTATATTTCATAATATTTTTAATTTGATGTAAATATAAATGGTCACGAAAAAATTTGAACTAAATTTTAACAAATGAAATACATGCATGTGGATTTAAACTTTAAATATAATACTGTATTTAAAATAAGATACAGGTTTCAAAAGTTGAGGTCTGAGTAAAAAATTTAATAATAAATATAAGATAGGATAGAATATTGAATACGTACATTCCTTTTATGAGTCACAAAAGTATTTTATGCATTTTATATTCTTGTGTAATTAAATAATTTTTGGCATTAATTGCAATGTTTATGCCCCTTATTTCGTTAAATCAATAATAATTATTAATAGTTGACAAATTTATTATTTATAATTGTTTTGTTACAATATAAACAAATTTTAATATTTTATCCTAACATTTCATTTTAATCCTCGGTGAATATTTTAAAAACAATTAAATTTTCAAAAATCACAAATTAAATCACTGAATTTTTCGTTTCTTGCGAAATTTGCTGTTTATATTGTCTAAGTCACGATAAGAAACCGTTACTTGATTAGAAACGATAAACTTGAATGCACCTCATGGACAATAGCAAGATACAGTAGATAGGTGGTGTGTAGCCAGACCTATCGACGATGCATTGCCATGGAAACGGTACCGTCGCACAAGCGGTATTATGGAGCATAGTTCGTTACCTATCTACACAGATATTTTGAAGGATAACATTTGAACACGTGTAGAAAATCGTAAAAATAATCGATGATCTTTATATAATTATTATGCGAATTCAGTAATATTGCTTCAAATCATATACTTATAATAAACTAATTTAAAATAAACTAAATTAATAATTATAAAATGTGACGTAACATGTCAATAGTTTACTATGGAAATTGTATTTGTAAAAATATTGTCCAAGTGGATATTATTTTAACGTTACTTTTTATGAAATAATGCTATTTGGTAAAATTGTCGTCGGAATTTATGCGAATGAACATCATACATATTATCATACATATCATACATATTAGCGGAGTATATCGGTAGGAATGTAATGACGTGCTTGTGCTTCAGGAAACGGACGAAAGAGGGTGGAATGAGGAGATTTATCCGGTGACCTCGTGCCACGCGTGGTAATGCTACTGGCAAGCGGTGCTTCGATACCGACCATCGCCGGTACCGTCGAGGAGGAGGAATATGCACGTAGCGAAGCTAACAGCGCGCACTACGATGGCTATGTTACCGATCATACCGATCTCGCTTCCGAAATCGATATTGACGAATCCGAATACAGACGGGAACTTCTTAACGATGTATGAGAATTTGTATATTTAACATCCTTTATTTATAAATATTACGTATAAAATTGAAATTATATTTATGCGCTAATTTTATTTGGAGTAGCACAGAATTATTAATTCGTAGTCCTATAATAAAAATTATAAAATTAGGAATATTTTGTCAAAATTAGTTACCATTTTGTTATATATATATTTATATATTTAAATATCAAAAACATATATTATATATGATTACTAGTTTATAATTTTATAATTATAATTTATAAATTAAAAAATTCAAAAATTATACGGTTATTATAGTTAGTGCTCTTTAAAGTGATAACTTAAGTATGATCAATAGAACTAGCTTGTTCAATTAATCTCTTGATATTTCAACAATTGATATAAATCGTTAAAATCATGTCTCCTTTAATTACATTAAAATTCGTATATTTTTTAATGTTTTATTTAGAACACGTTGTTTACTTGTTAAGAAATTTTTAAAATTACGTTCTTGATTTAAAAATTACAACAAATTTATTTTTTAATTTTTTAATTTTCTATTTGATTGCAGAAATGGCGGATGCTGTTCGATAAGGTATGTTTACTAGATACTCGATATATTTATCATAA
Source organism: Eufriesea mexicana (assembly GCF_001483705.2). Lineage (NCBI taxonomy): Eukaryota > Metazoa > Arthropoda > Insecta > Hymenoptera > Apidae > Eufriesea > Eufriesea mexicana. The sequence goes on from NW_016909094.1 coordinate 991,253, forward strand.
GAAAGTCAGCATATATAAATATGATTGATTTTCTTTCCTCAGTCTGATCCCGAAGGTTTTGGCGAGATACCGGTGGAGGATTTTTTGGCTGCTTTGAAGAGTCCTGAATGGAAAGCCGAGATACCCCCCAACAAACGAGATATTCTACTCACCAGAACAAAGGAATCGAGTGTTGAAGCGGTGACGTTTCAGGATTTCGTCAATGTGGTGAGTGAACAAATTCAAATTCCAATAAAATACGATGTTCGATCATTTAGTTCAAATATGTCCATTTTTACACATTAGACAAATTTTCTTTTCTGTTTTAAACTATTTCTATAATTCGTCTTTATTCAAAAGAGCATAATAATTGTTTACTTAATAAAATACATTTTGTATTTGATAAATTGTTTGTAGTTTAAAGGAAACTTAAAACAAAAGATAATTTTTCCTGTTGAGATTTCATTGTTCGTTTATTCGAGCATATATATTATTTACTGATAATCCATTGATTACATAAAATATAGATTTTAAAGTTTCAAAATAAGCGTGATTGTATTGTTCAATTTCTGAGAAAGACATTTTTATTTGCTAAAATATTAGAATTAAATAAATAATAAAGTTATTAAATTATACTAGGTAATAGAGAGTTAATATCTACTATTTAGCTTTATATGAATAGAAAATGAAAATATCATAATTTAAACGTAGGCTCGTAGATGTCATTAAAAAATTATAATAGGAATTTGAAATTTCAAACAATGTAATTTGCTGAATTAATATTTTATTAAACAACCGTAACAGTATATGAATATTAGGTTTACATATATAGATAGTGATTGACTTTCAATAATTTATTTATGTATTAATATTTAATATATTTTCAAATTTAGTTATAGCACTGTATAATTCAATACAATTAAGAAAATAATAATATAAATAATATAATATACGTGTTTCTCATAAAACAACAAAAATACATTTTACATTTTTATAATAGTTTATTATAACAAAATATTAAGAACAAACATTTTCTCTTTTCGCGTTTAACATATACATTATTCATACTTATAAAATATTCATCCTCATTTTAACGCGATCCTTAAAATACGCTTTGTAGAGGAAAGGTACTTACAATTACCGTATAATCTGTTCTGTAATACCGTACATGGAAGTAGACATATGTCCGTTTAAGAGAGGAAATTCTTGTTAAAGTATCTCAACTATGCGAATAACCGTACGAAACAAGTAGCTATGTTTACGCAAAACATGCTGTACGTATTCGAACGATCATTGTACTCCGTCCAAATGCGTTGTAAACGGTCTGCTAATCATAGAAGTATCGCGCATGATTAGAATCTGCTTAAGAGGGCGTGTCGAACTCGGTATACCAACGCGGACGTCAGATTTTTATTGGTGTTTCTCAAAAGATGGGTCTGGTGTCGCGTAGTGAGCGAAGGGTGGGGGAAAGGAGACGGGCGGAACAAAAAGCGAAGGTTTACAGCGGTTAAATAGACTTATTCTGCTCTACGAGCAAGCCTCGGAAATTTTCATTGTGCGTTTATTTGTCAATCGGAAAAATGCGGTCGCGGCTTGGAATTTCGTCTTTCATGGCACTAAAACGACGGTAAAGAGATGAACAGGGATAGGAAAGGGGAAGCCGGTGTAGAAGAGGGCGAAAGAATGCGACCAAAAACTGCTAGATAAATATCGGAACAATGATAATCTCATCGTTTAAAGGCACCGGTACACAACGACAAGCAGCTCTTTGTTCACGTTCAAGCTCACTGACAACTTTTTGGCGGTTTCCTCCTACTCTCCTTTTTCTCCTTGATCCCAACAGAGGTAAGCAGATCTGACGTTGAGTGGCAGAAAATTGTCCGCGTACAAATCGAAATGATTCAAATCGTAGGTTAAACGACGCGTAAAGGGATTCTCGACAAAACCGCGCTCGCAGCGCTGGTATTGACATTCCGCAAAGATTGTACCTATCATACCGTACTCCGAAATTATCTCGACCCTCGTTGTGTATTTTCTCGATAAAATCGACCGACCCCGGAGTGTTCCATATTTTTTGCTTTGCTTTTTTGTGGTTCCGCTTTGCTTGATTTTTCTTCCTTTCCTAGTTATCGAAATTATTCTATATACACGTTTGGTTGTTTTATCTTTAACTTCTTTTTTTATTTTGTTATTAAAATAATTCGTGATTTGTTTTTCTCTTCTATTTAGCAAAATTAAATATAGTTCAAAATGCCAATGCAGTTAATGAAATTAAATTTATATTTTGTAATTTTATATGATAGTACTTTATACGTTTTACAGTTGGATTTATTATATATTTCAATAACATATTTATTGTTGTATATTAAATAATAAGTATATTATTAATATATGAATACATATATTCATTATCATACATCTGATATATATTTGTATTAATAATAGAAATTGCAAACTCGTACTTTTAATTATTATAAATTTAAATTAGAAGGAAAGAATTATTAATAAAATTGAGAAATACAGACATTTTTGTAGATTGGACCAATGTTTAACAAATTGTTATAACGTAATTTAAAATAAGATACAGGTCATTTTATTTTTTAATTAAATTTGTGAATTTTGGAAAGTATTATAGATATTTTATACTTTGTTATTATTATTGTTTTTATAGGACTTTAAAATTTGTATAAATTTCCTTGGCATAAGAAAGGATAAAAAACATAACAAATAATTTATGTGAACAAATATTTAAGTCAATTCATAATATTTGCTCTAATGAAAAAATTTTTGCTTATTAAACGAATTATTGTCAATTGAGAAATACAGACATTTTCGTAGATTGGACCAATGTTTAACAAATTGTTATAACGTAATTTAAAATAAGATACAGGTCATTATATTTTTTAATTAAATTTGTGAATTTTGGAAAGTATTATAGATATTTTATACTTTGTTATTATTATTGTTTTTATAGGACTTTAAAATTTGTATAAATTTCCTTGGCATAAGAAAGGATAAAAAACATAACAAATAATTTATGTGAACAAATATTTAAGTCAATTCATAATATTTGCTCTAATGAAAAAATTTTTGCTTATTAAACGAATTATTGTCGCGTATATTTTATGTATATGTGTTTACCTCGTTGCTATTCAAGTGAACTAAATCTTCTTCATAGACACTAATCCGGTCATCTGATTTTTGTTGTTTACGTGGTTTACTGATGCAGAATTCAACCATAGATTATCGATGAATCTGGGGTTTGCAAATACCTTTAGTAAAAGGAAAGAAGCCTTTGAAGTTCTTCTACTCTTCTATGCACAGACATTTTTCTTGTATAGAAAGACTTTTCAGACTCGTTTCTTAGGATCAGTTGAACTTGTCATTCACTCTGGGAAAACGTACACTTTGAGCTAAGAAAGTATATTCAGGTAATTTCTTTATCAGAAATAAAATCTTTAACCTTTATTATTTTAATTTTATTAATAGAAGCATAAATTGAAGTAAGAAATATTATCAGTATATTCTAAATAAAGAGACCAATATTGTTTAAATTATTTAGTTTATCTCCTGACTAGTATACATATAAATGAAAATGAAAAAAATATTTATTTTTACCATTCTTAAAATTTTTACATTAATTATTTAGCAATTCTACATAATTATAAATCTGAATTGATAGTTTGCTGTATTATAGTAATTAATTCTATTAATAGCCACATATACATACGCCTAAATAACATTTATTATTATTTTCCATTATTTTATATGATAAAATATACATTACTAATTTTTTCAAAGAAACAACAATATTATTTTTGAGTATGAATTATTTTTAAAAATGTATAAGAATTATTATCTCTATTTAGAACGATGCTTTCCCTTTAAATTTTTAAAATTTACCTTTCCGACATTTGTTACGGATAATTTAGAAAAAAAATTAGATCCGAAAATAAAAGATTTCTTCTCGCTTAATTCGTACTATTTGTATAAATAAATTAAATTCCGTGAGTTACTCGAGTGCTTGGGTATATCTCGTTTAATATGCTTACCTACCATACCCAATACGAGTAACATTTTTATAACGTTACTCGTAGCGGAATATTACCAACAGAAGGTAAACGAACTTACTACTCACGCCGATACTTTCCATCGATATATACTGAAATACCAATTTCTAATCAGCATTCACTCCACGCGAAATCCCAGTCCCTTTGAGCCCATCGTCTTTCAAGAAATTATGCAATTTGCCTTTCCAATAGTCGAACAATTAATAATTGATCGTTCAATCGCTCATTCAACAAACTACCGAATCATTTTCGTTCCGTAATCTTCTCTTCCGTTTACCACGGCGCTTAATAGGTTACGCATAATGGTCAAATGTATTCCCGTAGTGGTTACTGTGCTTTTCACCGCGACCGTGCTGAAAAGCGAATCGCATACCCTTTCAGTTCCTTCGTGTTTGTTACCCATAGTTGAATACCAGGAATTCGATTCTTTTACCGTGCGAGACGACGCAGTGTGATAGGATTAAACCCGCAGGTGGTTAAAGGTAGACGCAATTATTCAAGAGCATGGAATCGCAAGCATTCTCCGCACGGTAGTATGATTTACGGCCGACAGGATCGAACGACGGTAACCATGATTTCCGCGCATGCGCCTCGCTCCCTCTCCCTGCACTATATAACGCTCGCGTACTTATTATTTCACACGACCGCGAACGAACGTGATAATCTTGTTTGTCGTGCGACTGACGCTGCACATATTTTACGCCACATAAGGCTCCAACAATGAGAACAGAAGAATAGGGATAGCATTTCCTGAAATTTCGCCAGTATTTTCAATTACCGTGCAATCTGTTATCGTTTCACGTTGCCCGCTTTGTTTTTCCATTTGTTGGTCGCTTTTGTTCCCACGTTTTTCGTCAATATCAACATTCGTAGGCGGCTTTGCATTGTCCGAGTTATTGCTTTTCGAATTTCCAAGGTATTCGTGATTTGCCTCGTTTCTGCAATTCTATTATTCGAATATTTCAGCTGATCAATTTGCGTCACGTCGATGTCTTAATAATTACAGTAGAACTTTGATTATCCGAATTATGCGAGTTATTGGTTGGTCTTAAGGAACCAAATTTTTAATTAGGTCGTATTACTTGGATGAATATAATATATTACAAGTAATCTTTCTTCGATATTAAATTATTATTATCAATAAATTATGCAATATTTTAACCAGTTTTTGATCATTATAAATGGCACTATTGGCACGATCTTCACGTAAGGTCGCATTTTCATTTACAATATTTGAAAACAGAAAGTGGAGAAATGCAATGAAATAATGTATATTGTTTTTTAAAATTCCCTTTATAATTTAAATCGAAATAAATATCGTAGAATGCATAAATACAGATGTAACTTTCATCTAACGGTATATAAAATTTATAAGAAAAAATAGCCAAAAGGTAATCGTTAGTAATGTTACCATTTTTATGTTACTGGAAGGGTTAATCGATTTGGCAAGTGAGAAAAGTAATAAATTGAAATTTTACTAAATTTTACTTAAATTCTGATAAGACGGCACTAAAAAATTCACCGTTATCATTCATGGCTTGCTAGTGCATTTGAGTTGCATTATTGCAACGATTTACATTAGAGTACGGAGTTGATCAAAGTGACCTCTGAAATAAATTATTTATTATTCAGTGGCCAAGAAATTTTTGTCGTTTAACGGTGTTAATCTTAATTATTAGGGAAAGTTATTATAAATATAAAAAGTTATGACTATACCAAGTGTTTTGACACTTAAATTTAAGATTTTTCAAAAAGTGGAGTTAATCGATTTGTGCAGTCAACGGCTCATATATCCTACAAATTTATTTGACGAATTTAAAGAAGTACGAAATAGGTTACACGAAAAAGGCATAAGAAAACTGTTTTCCATATTCCTGATAATTACCTGTGTAGTACAACTCGAAAGTTTAATTGACAGTAAACTTGTTTGCGAAAGCATAGGGAAATACAGTCAAGACCCTATTATAGATAATAATCTAGATTTTTCAAAAAGTGGAGTTAATCGATTTATGCAGTTAATCAACGATTCTTTATCTATATATCTTGAATTTCATAGAAAAAGATTCTTGACTTATTAAAATACGATATTCTCGATGCTTGCAATTTTTAATACTTTCTATACCAAATTCATAAAATTACCAGTACATTTTGTTTACCAATAATTTATCGTGTTAAGCCTCACCTTTACGAAACGAATTATTCAAATGTAATAGTAATTTATAACACAAAATGATTCACAGAAGTATCTGTACCTTGCAGTTGCTAATTCCAAAACATCGCTATACTTTTACAACATATGCAGCTCTCAAAATTCCTATAAACGGAAATATGTGTCATAATAACTAGATTTTTCATCGATATAAGCTTCATTGCAAACTAACAATCTTTCGATGCATTGAAAATAAGAATTAAAGTAAATATCACGAATATCACATAACATTCCTATCATGCAAATCTATCAGGCATAAAAATCGAAATATCCAGGTGATCCTGAATCATGGTTTTGTCTTTTAGTTATTTTTCATATGATATACCTGTTAGTGGTGGATGAAATATCAATAACAATAAGAACAATTCTTTATTTAATTACAAAAAATGATCAAACACAAATGTTAACCCTTTGCACTCGACGATTTTTTGGCTAAAGAAAGGTAGGAGTTTAAAGATCTTTTACTATAAAACTGACGATATCTTTTTAAGTAGTAAATAAGAAATCGTATAATAATTAACACGTAGAATTATTTGATTTGACGATTTTTTGGCTAAAGAAAGGTAGGAGTTCAAAGATCTTTTACTATAAAACTGACGATATCTTTTTAAGTAGTAAATAAAAAATCGTATAATAATTAACACGTAGAATTATTTGATATCGATACTTTGCACACTGTTAGATTATCTTACATTTGACATGTTAATGAACATCGATCTTCGAAATTTTATTAAATGGCGACTGAAGGGCGCCTCTCGAATGCAAAGGGTTAAGTATAAATCTAATCAATTTCTCGCAATCACATGCTCACACCTATTTTCACTATGATGACTCAATTACAACTGACTCTCTCGTTTGTTCTTTCTACTTTCATACGTTACATGACATACACAATCCATACAATATCTAAATCATCACACGCATACTCATTTATCACAATAACCTAAATCCATTAGATATTGATATCCCATGCATACTTGACCCACTCATCCCTTTCTTTAAGATATCGCTCCTTTATTATATCAACACACATATTTTCAAAATCTATATTAACTATTACCACAATACCTATTTTCATTGACACGGATTTTGAACTTATATTGCAAGAAAATCGTTTGAAATTACCAATTGATACGAATATTTTCTTAACTCTCGACATAATATGTATAAATTAACATTTCCTTTGAATAAATCGCTTCGTAGAGACGAAGTTTAATAAATTAGGCCCCCGAAAGATACCAAGTATCCAAAGAAATACGATAACCTTTGTAAATTTCACTAAAATTTTACAGACATCGCTCTTTTATTATATCAACACATATATATTAAAATTTATGTTAACTACTACCACAATACCTATTTTCGTTGATACAGATTGTGAACTTATATTGCAAGAAAATCGTTTGAAATTACTAATTAACACGAATATTTTCTTAACTCTCGACATATTACGTATAAATTGACATTCCCTTTGAATAAACGAAGGAAATCGTCTCTTTCATGGAGACGAAACTTAACAAATTAGGCCCCCGAAAAATACCAAATATCCAAAGAAATACGATAACCTTTGTAAATTTCACTAAAATTTTACAGACATCGCTCTTTTATTATATCAACACATATATATTAAAATTTATGTTAACTACTACCACAATACCTATTTTCGTTGATACAGATTGTGAACTTATATTGCAAGAAAATCGGTTGAAGTTACTAATTAACACGAATATTTTCTCAACTCTCGACATATTACGTATAAATTGACATTCCCTTTGAATAAACGAAGGAAATCGTCTCTTTCGTGGAGACGAAACTAAACAAATTAGGCCCTCGAAAGATACCAAGTATCCAAAGGAATACGATAACCTTTGTAAATTTCACTGAAAATCATTCAGCAGCCTATTACGACACCTAGTACTCAAAACAGGTATTCAAAATTCGACTCGCAATTGATGTACACTCAGGCGTAACCAATTTCTCCCCCTCCTCTGCATGCCAACAATAGCGAAACCCGAAGGGTTTACAGATATGGGAGGAAACGTGGCGATTTAAATCGAATAATACCTCTATTTCGACATACAGCCGCATAATCGAGACAGAGTGGCTGGAGATTGAAATATTCCCGTGCTTCACCGCACGTTCAGGGGCCCATCTCGGGCGATTATCGTATTCGGGGCTATGAAAATAACTCGCGAACACGCGTTCACGATCGAAGGAAGACGTAAGAACGTGCGAGACAAAGGGACCTGGAGGAGGATCCAGCGCTGACCTGCGATTAGCAATTAGCTCGGACGAAGGTGGTCACTCGATGTTTGCGCAGTGCTGAACCGCCGATTAAAGAAAAAGTCCGTGTGGAAGTTCGAGGTGGAGGAAGACATACACACGTAGTCGGCGCTTAGGTGGCCTTTGCCAGAGTTTCGGCAAGTCGGCGATTCTGGACACGATCTCGGTGGTCCTCCGTCCTTCTTCGTTTCGTGTCGGTCGCTCTCGGTAAGGTAATTTTTTCCTCTTGCTCTCCACCACGTCCAAGCATCTGCAGGTCCGTTCTTCTCTCCTTTGCTCTTCCCGGATATCAATTATGTCCCTGTGGGCCGCGTGCATCGCTACGAAGGACCTACCGGTGTGTGTCTCACCTCCACGAAGAGGACCCCGAGCTTGCCTCGTTATCCCTCGCCGTGGGCGTCGAAATCCCTCTGTAAGGTCTCTCAGGAGCTACAAAGTGCAATTTAAGAAAATTCTCTCCTCTCCTTTAGCCTCCACTTTTGCCTCTTTCGTCTCGTTATAGCCTTCACTTTGTTGCCTCCTCTTCTTCCTAAATCTCCACGATAAATCGTACTACTGTCGGTCTTCCGTGGGCAAACTTATTTACCAAAGGCTACCCGGCTTCTTCTGCAACGTTTCCCTCGTGTCGCTCACTGTTTTTCCATATTCTTGCCCCCGTGTCGTTCACAAGACAGCTGTTTCGCGTCACTCTGCCAGGAGAGATCGCTTTCCTGGACCTTGCTGCGTTTCTGTGCCTGTTTCTGCTCTGACAGTGCGATTCTATAGTGAGCAGGTCAGGAAACGAGATTAAACGCAGGGTTAGATGGAATTGTGTCGGAGAATTTAAATCACTAATTGCGACATCTCTGTTTATGTGTTATTCTAATGTAATCCATGTTTGTCCTCGTCATTTGTGTATCATCGCCTCAATCCTCGGTTCTTGCAGAGACGTTACAATGTAAACACGTGCACGCGTAAACCATTGTCCTATTATGTGAAGTGTAATAAAAATAAAATATACTCGTATTACAAAAATCACGTTCTACTGCCATACAAGTTTAATTCTGCAACCACCAACAAATGGTATAGGCTGTTCGTAGTGTTTTGCACTTTTAGGTATAAAAGTGCCTTTTCATTTAGGTATAATGGAAAGTTTGTAAACTCCTGGTAAACGTTACAAGGTTATACTCGTAATTAGTTTGTTAATTAGGAAAAGGGAAGAAATGCAAGGAGGTATTGCTTTAATTCTTGTCTTCTGTTTACAAAATTGTTGAAACGTGTCAGAGATATGATATATGGTCAGGGATTAAGTTTAGAATCAAAAATTGACTGAACGAGTCACTATGACTGAATTTTTAGATTATTGTGCGATTAGTGGATGCATGTACATATTTTTGACAAAGTCAGCGTTGATTTCTATTGAAATTGCAATTGGAGAGAGACGAATAGAAATGGAATAGATATAATTAAATTATTGGTATAATAATATAGCATAATAAATTATTATATATATTTATTTACTTTTATCTTTATTTTACTATATTTAATTTTTAGATTAGTGGATGCGTCTACAAATTTTTGACAAAATTAGTGTTGATTTTTATTGAAATTGCAATTGGAGAGAGATGAATAGAAATGGAATAGATATAATTAAATTATTGCTATAATATACCATAATAAATTATTATATATATTTATTTACTTCTATCATATAAGTTTAACTAGTATATACATACATGTTTGCCATATTTAATTGTTCAGACACTATAGTTAGATGAACATAATAAATTGGTAGCTTAGGGTTATTAAAATTGGCAATGATGAGAATAATTGTGAAGATGTTTCAGTTATAAATAATACCCACTAATTAACCGAATGCAAATATTACAAGTAATTTTAATTAATTATTGTGCATATACAATTTTTGCGTTGTATCTTTGATGCTATTAGATTTTTGAATTGAAATGAAATATTGCAAAATGATAAAAATTATAGTTTGCGCTTTTATATAAATATAAACACTGTAAATCTTTTGGAAATATAAATGTTATCTAATTTAGACAATGCCTGCAATTTTTTCTAATTCAGCATAATGTCGATTACATTTTTTAATTATTTAATCTCAACTTTGCAACTTGCCAAATTTATCCAAATTTTTATATCATTTCGAATTTCCTAGTAATTCTACAATAAGGTAAAAGGCAAAAAGGAGAATCTAATCTAAAGAAAAAAGACTTAAAGAAATACTGATTCGAGGAAATTTAAAATCAAAAAAAAGAAAAATATAAAGAAAATTAAGTAAATGAAGAACACTATTACTTCTACAAGGGCAAGAAATTAAAGTACAAAAAATACCAATTCCCTATATATATATATACGCGACAAAATAATAGTACACACTATGATTTTCAGTATGTTTCGAGTAAATTCAAAGCAGTACATTTCGACAAAAAAACAGAATGATATCAATTATAAATTAAATATAATTTTACAGGGAAAAGTTAGTACTATCCGAACCATTTGATAAAAATGTCGGAAGAAAATTACTATTGCTATATTAAAATAGCAAAAACCGATATTTTCTATATATTTATTTCATAAACCTAATATGATAACTAGTTCTTGCTTCAAGATTCGGATTCAGCACGTGAAAATATGTATATAAGAACCCTTTTCATTTTCAAAAAACGAAATTTCGTTGATTTGTTTATTTTTACTATCTGTGCATCATTTTGTCGCAGCCATTTTTCGCATAAACGAGTAAAATTTGCAGAAGGAAATGTGAACTGTGGTTAATATTCCTCCATATTATTAAGAACCGGACAAATTATTCGAGTACATATGTAACATATGTATACACCGTATTAGTTTC
>NW_016909094.1:1004405-1005385 GCF_001483705.2 Eufriesea mexicana
TATATATATATATATATATATACGCGACAAAATAATAGTACGCACTATGATTTTCAGTATGTTTCGAGTAAATTCACAGCAGTACATTTCGACAAAAAAAAAGAATGATATCAATTATAAATTAAATATAATTTTACAGGGAAAAGTTAGTACTATCCGAACCATTTGATAAAAATGTCGGAAGAAAATTACTATTGCTATATTAAAATAGCAAAAACCGATATTTTCTATATATTTATTTCATAAACCTAATATGATAACTAGTTCTTGCTTCAAGATTCGGATTCAGCACGTGAAAATATGTATATAAGAACCCTTTTCATTTTCAAAAAACGAAATTTCGTTGATTTGTTTATTTTTACTATCTGTGCATCATTTTGTCGCAGCCATTTTTCGCATAAACGAGTAAAATTTGCAGAAGGAAATGTGAACTGTGGTTAATATTCCTCCATATTATTAAGAACCGGACAAATTATTCGAGTACATATGTAACATATGTATACACCGTATTAGTTTCGAGAAACACTGAAAACTACAGGGTGTGCTGTTATCTTTCGTGAACTGCATTTTTATATCCGCACTATAGTTGATCCAGGCAATAAAACGTGGTCGTAAAATGCGTTAAACGCAGAAGTACAAATGTCCCGTCTTCCGAAACAGCAACTGTTAAAATATTTATTATCGAATATTAAAATACGACTCATAAAATACACATTATACCCATAAAACATTTTTCCGCTTCGACAACGAATCCTGTTAATCTTTCGAGATTTCATTGCATTAGACACACGTTTCGTTACTTTCGAGAAACAATGAGAGCAGCACAGAGCGTTATTATTTCCTCGCGTACTCGAGATTTGTCCGATTTGAGAGAAAAATTCCCTTTTCCTCTGGACTGTCTTCCCATAACCTCGAAGACCAGAGCGAATTCCGCGCCACCTAGCGTATCCTCGACGCACTTTCGCGGGACCGTCGGCATT